>NW_007259209.1:586939-630387 GCF_000164805.1 Carlito syrichta
TAGTGTACAGTACAATGAGGGGATCAGGCTAAAGACTATCATAGTATGTAAAGGTGCAAACACAGTAGAAATCAACACATTGGTGAAAAGTTGGATTAAATGAATTTTGAAGAATAAATAATGTAGACAAGGAAAAAAGGGCTAAAATGTAAATCTATCTCACACACACACACACACACACACACACACACACACACACATTACCTCTTGAACTTTAATATAATATGCTAAAAATAAAGCCATTGCTTTAAAACTTCTAGAGGATGGTCCAAACTCGAGTTCTATGTACTGACTTAGTGGTCTCTTGAAGGTTTCAAAATCTTTCATTTAAAATTTATGACTATTGAATTTTATGTGAATTTAATTTGTACATGAATAATCTAAAATTTAAATAAGTGTGTTTTAAAAATAATATTGTTATGTTAGGGACTAAATAATTTATCTTTTTCTTTCCCGGATGAATTTGCAATGAAATGTAATAAGAGAAAGATAAATGAAAGCAAGTAGTTGACTTTATCAAGAATAAAATGTATTAGAAAAAGTAACTATTTCTAAGGTTGAAAAGCCTCACCATAATCTCTACAACTGTTTTCTTAGCATGGTTAGAGTAATTCACCATTAAGAAATATTGTGTCTCTGTTGTGTAATATATACACAGATATGTATCTCAATGGTTATTATACTGGTGGTGGTATACAGGTACATTAGTGAGATGGAGCAGAAAGTTCCAAAGGATATTTCAGATGCGAGTGTTAAAAAAAATGAATAAAGTTAAAATAAGAGCCTAGATTTTGCTTTAACTAAATTACCAAAAGGTTGAATGTGAAATAAATTAGGGACACATAATAGAAAATTGTGTAGCTATTTTTACTTAGCTAAAATTTGTACATAAGGCAAAGAAAATCCATCATCATATATTATTTGTAATTTTCATAATTTACATTGGTAACTGTTATTTATAATCCAACTGATTACTTTTAGAGATTATAAATCAATATTTAGACATAACCAGTAATGGTGTATGTGGCACCTACAAACAGAGGTTAAATTTACAGCACAGTTATTGATAATTTTTTAAATTTAATTGCAAAATATGTAAATATTTTAGGTGTAGAGCTTTTTAAAAAGCTTATTTCTGCTTTTTGAAAAACTAATGAACAAAGGATGACAATAAAATCACTATGCATACTTTGCATTCTAGAAAGTCTTCTGTGTTGAAAAGTAGCGGAAGCATTCAAGAATTAGTGTTAAAACAGAAGTATGAATTATTTACTGGTAAATCAATAACTGAATTGGAGGTATGAGTTTCCCTTTTAGTTTTCCTAAATTAAGGACATTGCTAAAAGCTAAGATTTGATGAAAAATAAACATGGTAGCCTTGTGCACAAAGTCCTATAGTGGTAAAAGTGGCTAATTGTATGGGAATAGGGGAATAGTATACTTAATATTATCTAAGGAATTTTAACTGTTTATATGCTCTCGATCTTGCCATATAAAAGAGGGGGTTATTTTGTTAACATTTACCCCAATTTTTCATCATTATTCAAATATTGCTTTAGAATTAAAGGTTAATAACAAGGTTCATGTTTTAGATGCCAGCTCTAACCAAAAGTCATATACCAGGACTGGCAATTAAGTCTGTGAACTTATCCTAGAAAAAGTGCCACATACCTCTTGCTGAATATTACTCACCTCTGAAGTATTCCCTTGAGAAGTTATGCACTCATACCAGCACCTGGTCCACCTATCAAAGCAATTTTGGAACTCTTCTTCTGGAATGGCCACCAGAGCTGTTGTTGTATTACCCTTAATGTCTTGGATATCATCAAAATGTTTTCTTATAAATATTTTCTTTATCTTCAGGTAAAGAAAAAAGTCAGGGAGGGTCAGATCAGGTGAGTAGGAAGGGTTTTCCAATACATTGTGAATTTAATTTGTAGATGAATAATCTAAAATTTATTTGTTTACTGGCTAAAAACACCCTCACAGACAGTGCTGTGTGAATGGTGCAATGTCATGATGCAAAAGCTCCTTCAGGACCATTTTTGTGCATACCTTTCTCATGGCAAGATTTTCAGTTACGAATGTCCTATTTCTCTACCACTATTTATTTGGTCTGCTCTACTTCTCATAGTCAGTCAACAATTTTGACGTACAATTTGATGATTTCTGCAATGCTTTCATCAGTTCTGCTTGTTACTGGCCATCCTGACCTCTCTTCAGCAGTTATGCTTTCTGTTCCCTCAGAAAAATATTTAATTCATTGTACTGCTGCTTTCTTCATGGCATTATCCTCATAAACTTGGATTAATGTGTCTCTGACTTTACTTCCATTCTTGCCATGTTTAATTTGGTGTGTGTTTGTTGCTCTAATTTAAACTGCCACATTCTCATGACAACAGCTCTGATGGCCATTCCAGAAAAAGAGTTCCACAATTGCTTTGACGAGTGTTCTAGGTGCTGGCATTGGTGTATCACTTCCTGAAGGGAATATTTTGAAGATGACCATAGTGATATTCTGCAGTAAGGTATGTAGCACTTTTCCTAGGATGAGTTCCCAAAATTAATTGTCAGACCTCGTACAAAGCAATAAGTCAGTACTGAAAATACAAATTTTTTTAAGTCAAAACATATGATATTATCATCTTTGTTCACCTTCACACCCTATCCAGCCAGCTACTCATTTTTCTGAATGTTTTATCTCAGTACCACAGTAGATACAACATTCAGGTATCCAAGCCGGGCATTAGACTGCCATTCTTTAAACATGACTTCTCTCAGTATCTTCAGTTAAAAATTATCACCACATCTAAATAATCTTTTATTTGCAGTCTTTCAAGTTAAATAACAGTTCCAGTCCCTTCTCCAAGTAAGTTTCTCACAGGTAAATGGTAAACAGAAGAGAGTAAAAGTTACCTTATAGCCATGGATTGTGCTTATCCATTCACTTTGTAAAAATCCACAAACCTACTAATAAACAAGTAACTTGTTTAACTCTTAAGGTCGTAGACCCCATTCTAGGCCCACTAAATCAGATGATATAGGTGTAGATACAGATATAAATATAGATGTAGACAGATTTGCTCATTAATTATTAATCCATGAAAATCTCTGTAACTCTTACAACCTGATCACTGAAAACAATTAGCTGTTTCAAGACCAGTCCATTTACCAATAGAGTGATTAATATACTGCTAATATCTGAGAGTTCAACTGTCTGTTCTGCAGCTGATTTTAAATTTATTTGATACACAGTTGTCTCTTGCTATGGTGTGAATGTTTGTGTCTCTCCCAAATTTATATGTTGAAATTCCAATCCCCGAGGTAATGGTATTAGAAGGTAAATCAGGAGGAGCAGCCTCCATGAGTGGGATTAATTACCTTATAAATAAGACCCCAGAAAGCTAGCTTGTCCCTTCCACCATGGGAAAGCACAGTGAGAAGGGGCTATGAGGAAAGGACCTTCATCAGACACTGAATCTGCCGATGCCTTGCTTTTAAATGTTTCAGTCTCTAGAATTGTAAGAAATTAATGTTTTTTTGTTTGTGAGCGAACTGGTTTATGGCTTTGTTATAGCAGCTTAAACAGACTACAATACTTCATATATTATATATGGATACGTATATACATTATACATTTACATAAGATATATACAGTATACATGTAATCAATATTATACTTAGAAATATAAAAGATTTGTTTAAATCTCATTACAATCATTAATAATTTGCTTCAAAAATTTTTCAAGTTTATTTCCTAACAAAAAACTCTTAATATTTACAGCTAAGATGATTTATCAAATCACGAGATCTTTTTTCTACATAAAGTTTTATCTCTCCTATTGTAGGGGGGGTAGATGCATAATATTTCTACTCACAGTCACTGTGAGAAACTTAATATGTCTGTAGCATATAAGATATCCATACTGTTATACTATTAAATCTTAAAGAAAAATGAAAGCTAAAAAAGCATGTAGTTTAACTTCATTTCCTATACAAAAATTTCCTTGTTATTATTCTCAATAAGTATGATCAAATCACTCTTACACATTTCCAGGGACAATTTATTTATAAAATGGAAGAAATGCTTGCTTTAGAAGTAGTGTCACCTGTGCTTCAGTCCTGGGCTTCTCATTTATTGACTGGTGTTTTGGGTCATTTATTTATTATGAATAGGTTCTTCATTATTTATATGGAGATAATATTCAAAATGTAAGATTGAAGTGGGTAATAAATAAAATAAACGTGATATAGTTCTGATATTATACCTAAAACTCACAACTGTTGCCTCTCTTATTTTCTCAACAATTCACCAATAACTGAAAAAATATCATCTTCTTGGGTGACCCACACATACTAGTCAAGAGTTCAAATACTATAGTGATAATTACAATGGAGTTACTGTCATTGACATGATTTGCTTTCCTCAGGTCATTGCTATTAGTGGAGGTAATAACTTGCTTCCTATCCCTGTAAATCTGCCACAGTTAAATGTCTACATTTGATTAAAACCTCTGTTATCTATAAAAAAACCACACTACATTTATTTATATAAATAATAGATGAAAAATAAAATAAATTTCTTATTTATAAACTTGTTCTCAATTCATTTTAATCAATAAAGTTGTAAGTAAATCATAAGCATCTTAAAGAATAATTTGAAATGTATATATTATATATAACACATATATAACATATAATACAGAGATCATCCTGTGTCCCCTTAACCTAGTTTCCCTCAGTAACATATTTTAAAACTATAGTGCAATATCACAACCAGGGTATTGACACAGATATAGTCAATTGTCAACAGTTCTATCGTCTATTATGAAAAGATCTATGTTATTGTCTTTTTAGGGTCACATTCACTTCACTCCCCTTCCATTCTTGACACCTGGAAATTTATGTCCCACTGGTATATTATTGTCATTTCAGTAATATTATACACATGCAAATATACAGTGTGTCACAGTTGGGAATGGATTTATTTCCTTTGACATAACTTCCTAACAATTCATCCAAGTCATTATGTGTATTAATAGTATACTTATTTTATTACTGAGAACTATTTTATAAGACAGATTTTTGTGGTTTATTTACCTCTTCATCTGTTGAAGAAAACCTTTGTTATTTCTTTTATGAACATTTCTGCATAGTTGTTTTGTGTGTGTATGTGAACATGTTTTGATTTCTCTAGGAATAATGCCAGAGGGTAATTGTTTGATTGAATACTTGTTACATGTTTAGGTTGATAACAAATTTTTAAGCTGTTTTTCAGATTGATTATACCATTTTATTTTCCCATCAGCAATGTATAACCAGTTCAATTTCTCTACATCCTCATCAACATTTGATGCTGCCACTATTTTTATTTTAGTCATTGTTATAGTGTATATTATCTCACTGTAATTTTAATTTTTATTTCCTTGAGGGTTAAAAATGTTGACCACATTTTTATCTAGTTATTTGCTTTGCCATCTATGTATCCACTTTGATAAAATTATGTCTATAATTTTCCCTCAGTGAGGGGAAGGCTTTCACTGCTGACTTTTGAAATTTTTAAATATACTCTATATCTGTCAGTCTATCCACATATGTGGTTTGCAAATATTATTTCCAGTGTATTTTTTCTCTTTTTAAAAATTATTTTGTTGTGTATATTTGGGGTATACAACATGGTGTATTGATAAAGATATACATAAGGAATTGATTGCTACAAACACTTTCCAGGGTTACTGTGTCTGTATGTATATGTGTTAAGAGCACCAAAAATCTACTCTTCTAGTAAGTTTCATTTAAGTTTATTTTAGTCCTCATGCTATTCATTAGACCTCTAGATGTAGTCTTCTTACCTAACTGAAATTTCTACCCTTTGACCTGCTTTTGCTGATTTTTCTCATATAAATAAGAGTTTTTCCATCTTCTGTAGAGAGTATTTCATAAAACATTTTTCTTTTTGATAAGGTCTAGCTTATAATTTTTTTCCTTTAAATTACCATACCCTTGGTGCCAATTCTGAGAACTCTTTGCCTAGTAGTCCTCTAAATTTAAAACAAAAAAAATCTTTTTAAATATAACCTCATGATGCATTGTGAATTAGTATTTATATATGGTATCAGATTTATATTTTCTTTTTCTTTGTGCCGATGTCCAATTGTTAAAGCATCAGTTATTTAAAAGATTATTGTTCCTTTATTAAATTAGCATAATTTGACTTTTGAGTGTTTTTTGTGATTTTAAGTGATTTATTGATATAGTAATACCCCATGTTTTAGAAAGAAGAAAATAGATTTCTGTATCTCTCACAGATTTTTTTATAATAAAAATTAATTTTACTTGTGTAAACCATCAATATCTAGGTCCCATCCAAATCTCACAAAGTTGAATTTTTTTCATCTTGAAAGATGACCTATAATACACAGTCCAAGATAATTTTTATTATAATTTTTTAAATTATGAATATTTTTTCAAATGTCAAGACAATATTTTCTCAAAGTTAAGAAAGTGAAAAATAGTAATTACCTAATTTTTAAATAAATATGTAAATGTATTATAAAAATTTATTGTCTTTTCGTTGGGCTTTTCAACTTAATGTTCTAAGAATTGTTGCATATACTTGTATTGGTATATTGGTATCCAACTCTAATAACAGTAATATAATGAGAATGTAGAATATTTAAGTAAGTATTTTAATGAATGGTTTCAGTATTACTAAACTATCTTTATTTCAATATCATTTTTCCCTGAAATTAAAATGTGAATTTCTTTTTAAGTTATTTTAATCGCAAATGGTCTTTAAGACATATTATTGTTAATATTCTTACATAAGAGAATAAAATATTTAGGAAATCAGGTAGAACTCTATAATTTTTTTCCTTTTCCTGGTATATTACTTTCAAAGGTCTCATAACAACTCACCAATAAGTTAACAAGAAACAATTGGAAATTTAACTAAAAAAATATTTTCAAGTTTTATTTTTAATTGGAAATCTGTTAAAAATATAAAGAAAAAAATTTGCTTTCTATAGATGAGTAATATCATGAAATTAATCTAGGAACTTATACTAAAGACAATCCACTGTACATTCTTTTAAAATTATTTTAGATTCAGGGAGTACACGTGCATATTCGCTACATGGACATATTGTACAGTGGAAATTGGGTCTCAGGTGGCCTCTCCCACAGATAATGAACACTGTACCCAATAGGTCATTTCTGAACCTTTATTCTCTCCTCACCTCCTCCTCCTTTATTGGTATCCACCTTGTCTATATTTATATATTTGGGCCCTTTCACTGTGCATTCTTAAGGCTACCCATTCTACTTAGAGCTAGATTTACTTAAAACAGTTATCCATTATACTTTGTACACAAATTCTCCCATGGGAATAGAATACAAGATAGAGACAAACTCACTTCACCATTTCAATCCTATGTGCAGCAAGTGGTTGGTGCAATGCTACAAAGTGTATGAATTATCTCATGTCTGGCAATGCTGTCTAAACCTAACTTTATACCCAGATCCATTAAAGCAAGCACACATTACATCTCAAATGAACTTTTTCAAGCTACATGGACAATAATATACAATGATGGCAAAATCAGAAAGCTAAAATTGACATAGTAAAATGTTTGCAGTAACTAAAAACAAAAATTAGAGAAAACATCATTTTTAAAGCATAATACACATACATTGAAAATCTGTTAAGAACCACACTTCAATTGATACAAAATGTATAAGATGTATATAGATAAGCAATGTGATATAGTATCCCATATGTTATACGTTCATTACAATATATTTTTCTGGTCAAAAATAGATACGTTAAATAATCTACTTAACGATGACAAAACAAAATGCAACTTCAAAAAAGTGAAAGTGAAAATATAGTTAACTTTTTCTCCACATGCAAAATGTAAAAAAAGTATAACGCTGAGAATTATAAATGCATATATCTGAAAAAAATGTTATTTCAAGTTGGTCTTAGTGTATTACTTAAGTAAAGAACTGATGTAACTTACATAACTTATATCTGGCCAGGTACAATGGCTCACACCTGCAATACCAGCACTTTGGGAGACTTAGGTGGGTGAATCACTTCAGGTCAGGAGTCTGAGACAGCCTGGGCAACATATCAAGACCCTGTCTCAATTAAAGCAAACAAACAAAAGAAAACAATTCAATATCTCCATAATTCAACAAAATAAACACATATATTTATTACATAGAATGTGATTGGCAGGATGGGAGTGAAGAGTTCAAGCTTACAGAAACTGCAGTCTTCAAGCTACTGCTGCCACATCTCTCCCATCTAACTGGCAATTGGGAAGAAAGAGGCTTTTATTAGTCATACTGGAGTTGATGGATAAATTTCATTACCATCAATTAGCTATGGCTCTGTCATGTGGTTTTCACCTTTAACTGCAAGAAAGACTGGGAACTGGAGCCTAGCCCTGAGTTCAAAAGGAAATTGATAAGAGTTTTGTCAGTAGCTAATTGGTCTCTGCCATATTTGGATATGCATGTGTTTAATGGATATTAATATTTTGATTCTGAGACTTTAATTTGCATTTAGAAATATATTAAAATGAAGAAGTTTTGTCTTAATTACACATACACAAAAATAAAATCATTTTTGATAATGAACTAGTGATGTGATCATATAAAATGCTAGGGACTCCTAAACATTGTGAAAAACAAAACTCATTCTTTTTGCATAATTAAATTTCTCATTTAGAAAATTCGAGACCCACCTGGGCAACTTGGTGAGACCTCATCTCTACAATAAATCAAAAATTAGCCGGGCATGGTAGCACACGCCTGTAGTTCCAGCTACTTGGAAGGCTGAGGTGGAAGGATCGTCGGAGCCCAGGAGGTTGAGGCTGCGTTGGCTGGGAGCGGCCATCGCACTCCAGTCTGGGTGACAGAGTGAGACTCCAACTCAAAAAAAAAAAAAAAAAAAAAAAAAAATTCCGAAATTTCCTTCCTAAGGGGAAAATGGGTTTGGGTATTCATATACCCCCAAATTTATTCTCATTTTAAAGACATATAAGTCTAAAACTTGTCTTAAAATTGTATGGCCCAATTTATTTATGTTACAGGTCAGAAAAACTGAAGTTTTAAGTTATAGGCCAATTGCAAATTGGTAGAGAGGGAGCAAACACAATGTCTATAACCCTTCAATGTTGTTTTATCTACTAATTCACATTATCACACACCATGAATGTTATCATATTGTGAACTATAATGAATGGCAAAAAAAGTACCAAACTGTACACTTTCACCATAGCAGATAAAATGCAAAAGACTAATGAATGTTAAATCCAAGTTATTTTCCAGTGTAAATATATTTTTATCAGTTATTTTTAATTACACATTTTAAAATGTCCTAACAGAAACTGAATACAACAAGTATGGTCTATTACACACAGCATAACTGAACACTCTCACGTACTGAACTCACATATTTAACTTTTATAATTACTCATGCTTATTGTTTGTGTGAATAAAATGTCAATGCATCAAGTGAACTTCCTCTATTACAATTGGATGTTACATTTAGTTTGTGCCAGGATTTATTGAACTTGAATAGTACTTAATGTGTTATTATTTTTCTCCTTAACCTTAGCTTTAAAAAGTATAATTGTCTTCTCAGCATTCTATTTAATGAAGCACTATAAATTATAGTCATTTAGAAAATTAAAATTCTGCAAATTATCCTGGGGAGCAGCAAATGGATGTTTTGGCAGAAAGAAAAGAGGGCTCATTTCTAGTTTCTTACATTTAAAGTATTTGTGAAATTGGAAGATAGCATCAAAAGTATGTACACTTCTTACCCATGAATATGAACATTTAATAATACAGCATGCATGTTTAAGTATTCCATATATATGTGACAGGCCCTGGGGACACAAAAGTTGTTCATAAGAATGTAACTTCCTACCAACAAATCATAGTTCAGAAGGAAAACATAACTCTAATTTCAAGTGAACAGTATGACACTGGTGGTATGTATATTATTCTGTGGAGAAAGAGCAGTTAGAGACTACTTGATGAACTAAGGAAAGTTTTGCAAAGGGCATGACATTTTTTAAAAGCCTTGAAGTATGAATAGAAGTTCATGATAAGAAATGAGAGATGGCATTGAGTATATAATGAATTACATGAAAAAAATAGTGCAAAAACAGAAAATTTCTTCAAACACAAATTATCTGATTGTAATGTCAGATTATAGAGAAACATGGAGGAAAAGTTCCCAGGTTTCGAAGTCCAGAACCAAGCAATGTATGCACTATATTGGCTTGTAAGTCTTATCAAGAAGCTGGTCACAGATGGCCACACTTTACAAGGGCTTGTTTCACGATTGTATGACCTATGCAGTTGCACAGGGCGCCAGGCATGGCAAGGTTCCATCTTGTTTCAGTTCTTCTCTTGCCATATTAAATTTTATATTATGCTTGAACAAGTGTCCTCATGCTTTCACTGCACTGGGCCCTGCAACTCACGGAGCTGGTTCTGCACCTACAAACAAAGAAGACAACATATTCTAGCCTTGTACCATTCAGAAAAGTGCACTTGCTTTCTTTCCATGGCTACCTAGGAGGCTTTGTCATGGTAAGTACGACCAAACACTTCTATAGTCTCAGTTAATCAGTGAGAGAGTTGTGACATTCTTATCATAATAAACTGGTTCTGATTCTAAGGGCATTTTTTTTTTTCTTTTTAAAACTGAATTTGTACAATGTAGTCCATGGACGTAAATGTAGGCTTGAAAATATTCTCATCAAAGAGTAATACATTTTTTATTTACTTTTCCTTTCTTTTTACTGTTGTGCTTTCCCTGAGAAACCTGTACAAAAAAGGGGGTACTAAACAAAAATTAAAAGGAATTTTCAAATCTAGAAGCAGTAGTTGTGTGAGAGTCATCTTGTTAGGCAGCTTCAACAAAAGTGAAATAAGTTAAAATGTATCTCTTGTTTGAAGAGTCAACTAATTCAATCACATAATAACAAATAAGAAAATGAAGCTTGGCTTAAGAACTAGGACTCAGTAAATAAGAAACAAATTGGAAAAGAGCCTACTGTTACTCTGTGTTTACATGTGAGAGTATTGAAAAGAGATTATCCCTAATCAGCTTGATGAGCTAATCAGGAGGTTTAATTAAAAGCCAAACCCTCAAGTAAACATTTGAACAACAGCAACACAACAAAAAAGTAAAATAAAGAATTAAAATGTGATTAAGAAGCCCAAACATACAAACACAAGGCTTTAAGTACAGAGTACCCTTGGTTGTTGCTGAAAGTTAGAATAGTTATGTTTAAAAATAACTGATGTAGGGAAACAAACATATACGACTGGGTTCAGGAATAGAGTAAGGAATTTAAGTTGAAGGCCAGGAAAAGAAAAGAAGGAAGAGAGAAGAGGAGATTGACAAAATAAAAGAGTAGAAGTGAACACCTTCAGTTATTCTTAGCTTTGCAAAACTTTCATTAGGATGCTAGGCATTGTTAAGCACAATGATTCCATTGAGGATGGGTGTTCTGTTCCACACATATGACTTGCTTTGGCAAACAATATGCTAGCAAATGTGATACAGACTGGGACTGGAAAAGCATTTTCACAGTAGGGCTTGCCCTTTAGCCCACCTGGTCTTTCTATCTCCCCGTTAAAATATGTCCCTGGTCTCCTGCTAGAGAATAAACTATGTGAAGCAGAGCTAGTGAGAAGCTGAGTGATCCTATCTGAGGATGCCCTGTACCAATCTGCCCTCTGAACACAGATGTATAAGGTTAGCAGAGAGCAGACAATCTACCCCAAGTCAGCAAAAACATGTCAGTGAGATATATATGCATGTGAACTGATCAATTGTTAGAACTCTCTCTCTCCCTCTCCCTCTCTCTCTCTCTCTCTCTCTCTCTCTTTATCTCTATCTCTGTCTCTCTCCATCATCTATCTACACACACACACACACACACACACACACACACATATGTAACAGTGATCTTATAATATGAAAATACATTATTTTAAGCTTAAGCAAGAAGTGACTTTAACTTCAGCTATCAATTCAGATGCTGTCTCCTTGCTTGAGAAAATCAAACACAAATTAAAATCCAGACACTTGTTTTATGTCTATTAATCTGATAACTTTCTCTCTTTCTTTCTCTCTCTCTCTCTTTCTCTGTCTCCCTTTGTCTCTTTCTTTTCTTCTCTCCTCTTCCCCAATACTCAATAGTTTCTTAGTTTCTTCCACCTAGCAGGAGAACAATTCATCTTCTTCATTTTACTTTTAACTTTAGAATACATTTTAACTTTCGAGAATATTGATCATTGTACTGTCCCAGAGGATATTGTAATTGTCCACCACATAGTAATCGTATTCTGAGAAGAAATGCAAAAGCAGCATTTCATTCTATGGAATTCTGTGAAATTCATTTTTTTTTAAAACGGCTTCTTTACTCAGTTAATATTTTTGGAGATACAGTTATCTAGGAACATTGAGGTATTAATTCAAAAGATAAGTTGCTATGTATGGAATCTCCTTCTATTCAGAAAAATAAGATAATGCAAATAAACCACTTTTTTCCAATTAGGATATTATATATTATGAATAACATAAAGATCTCCACTGTTAATGGATTGATATGATTTGAAATATATTTTGATGTTAGTACAAAATGCTTTGCCCAAGATAGAAGTAAAGAGATTTGTAATGTTTAAATATTATTACCTCTGTGCTGCCATGTTCTATTTCCAGTAACACCTGCACACCATTGCTACCTAGTTAATTTTTTTAAAAGTCATATTTAGATGTATTGTGCTAACTATATACTGAATTTCTAACATGCTTCTATTTTTACCTCAGAGGAAAAGGTTTGTTAAATAATCCCAAATGGAAAATAGGCAGCTCTACCACTGAACCTTAAGAAGCAATGAATCTTCTTTGGCAAAATTAGGATGTTTCAAGTACCCAGTGACAAGCCTAGTTAGAAGAATAAAAACTGAGGTTACAACTTTTGACAGCAAAGGCATAGTGGAAAATATTCTACTTTTGACAAACATCCTTTAGCATATAGGTCCAGATGGAAACTCAATGCATAACCACATGACCTCAAATGATAGTGTGTCCCTGTCATTTGAGGAATCATATACAATTTTTTATATTATTTGACTTAATCATTGTTTAAAATAATGAAAGTTCTACATTCAAATTCTTTTGTGACTAATGACATTGGTACAATAATAGATATTGTTTTGAATCTGTAGATCGCTTTGAGTAGTATGGACATTTTAACAATTATTGATTCTTCCAATCAATGACATAAAATATCTTTCCATGTTTGTGTGTGTCCCCTTCCATTTCTTTAATCAATGTTTTATAGTTTTCACTGTAGAAATATTTCACTTTTTTGGTGAAGCTTATTTCCAGATATTTTATTGTATTTTTAGCTATTGCTAATGGAATGGGAACTTTCTTGGTTTCTTTATCAGATTCTTCACTGTTGGCATAGAAATACTACAGATTTTTGGATGTTAATGTTGTATCCTGTAACTTTACAAAATTCTATTTGCCTGATTTTTATTGTATCATTTGTTATTGCTGAGTTTTTAACATTTTTTAAACCACATTTTGTACACAAGTCATTTGATATGTGAACTAAAAATACTGTCTGCCACTTTGTGTCTTGTCTTGTGATTCTTTTAACAGTGTTTACTAAGATCAAAATTTTGTAAGTTTTAATAAATTTATTATTCTTTTTTTATAAGGCTATCCTTTGCTGTTGTATCTGAAAATTTTGCCTAACTCAAAATTCCAATGGTCTTTTCATTTCTTTTGTAAATTTGACATTTTACATGTAGCTCTATTATTTATTTTGAGGCAATGTTTGTATAGAGTGTGAGGTATGAGCTGAGGTTCAACTTGTTTTATATAAATATCAAATTTTTCCAGTGCCACTTAACAAAAATAATACCCTTTCACCATTGAATTGCTTGATCCTTTGTCAGTAATCAATTGGCTATGTTTGTGTGGGTTCATGTCTGGATAATATTTTCTTCAACTGATCACTGTGTTTACCTCTATTACTAATGTCACACTGTTTGATTACAATGATGATTATTTTGAACTTTTAAAAGGTTGGGTTGTTTTTAGGAAATTTCTTATGAAATGTAAATTATTAAACATGTTAATACAAACACAATGTGAAGTTACTGAATTCTAAAGAAAAGACATAAAAATAAGAGAAAGTGCTCTCAATTATTTCACTTTTGCTACATAATTATTTTTACAGATATTTCAATACAGAGATTTTTAGATATGAATATATTTATTTAAATGACTACTTTTTTTTTCACCATAAACTTTAGAATTAGCTTAGTCATTCTGTCTCAGATTCTAGTGGCTATATTTTCTGGTTCAGGCCGCCAAATCAACTAAAATGGCTTGGCCACGTATATGTTCACTTTGAGGCTTGAACAGAGAAGTAAGTACAAACTCAAGAAAATTTCTTATTGTGGTTATCACAGAAACATAAGAGAGCGTGCTATGCTAACAAATGTTAAGACCTTGATTGGGGACACAACATCAATAAAGGTACCTAATATTAGACTAGGCAAAGTGGGGACCAAAGGGAGGCCCAAACTTTTCCTGTACAATGACCACTGTATACCTAATCCTGAATACCCTACATCTTTAAAAATGAAAAAAGAAAAAAAGAAAGCAAGTTACATGGCTGATGTCAAAAAACAAAGTTTTGGAAGCATATTTTTACCGTGGAAGTGAAGTAGAAGGAATACATATTTTAAAATTACATTTCAACTATTATATCCCACATACTTCTTCAACTTACCCTGACATGTAAAATACACAGATGTCAAAAATGTTTTGTTATAATCATGTCATTAGATCTGAAGTTCAGATTCTTTAAATATTCATAAAATGTTGATGCAGATCTTCCTTTTGTGCAGTCCTCTGTACCCAAAATGTGTTATTCCCTCATCATGCCGATCATTCAGGTATGGAGCAGGAATCTGTTAACCTACCAAGACATATAGAAGTCATAACTCCATATTTTATTATTCAGTTTGCCAAATCAAGTAAAGTGACATTGCCACATATGTATTCACTCTGAGGCTTGAACAGACAAGTAAGCACAGACTCAAGAAAATTTCTTATTGTGGTTATCACAGACACACAAGAGAGATGCTCTTGTGCTCAAAAATTACTAGATATCCCTACTTGGTGAGGCAAAAAATACGTTTTTATTAGACCAAGTGTCTCTTATCAGAGATCTTGGCTCTGCTCTCAAGAAGTTCCTTCATATTGCATCATGTTCCTCAGCCGATTTTGAATAATTGCTTTAGAATGAAAGAATTTAAATAATTAAAGAATATGCCCTTTGTGAAGTCTGAGAACCTTTCTCCACTTGACTCTTGTCTCTGGGACCAGAAGACATTTTATAATTTGTATAGTTTTAGTCTCTTGTGATCTGACTTGCAGTACTTTAGTTAATAAGTTTTATGAATGTTTTGGTTTTATGTCTTAAATTACAGTCAATTCCATCAGCCAACAGCAATATCCTCAGTTATTTTCTTCAAATTTCTCTCTCTAACCCTAATTAGGCTGCTGTGGGATGATGTTTTTCCTTGAATACTTTTATCTGGCTATAAGGATCTATTTTATTCTTTTCAAAAACTATTAACTAAAGATAGTAAACAATACATCTAATTTGGGTTTTTCCATATCCTATAACAGTCATATTTTATTTTATGAAAAGCAATTTTATTGTCTAAACCTTTAAGTTCTGGGTTTTTCACATTTGCACAAAATTGTCTTATGATTTCAGCATTTTCCCCAGAAGGTCTAAACTCTATTTAGTTTTCTCACTACAAGCACTTGGTCCAAAATCCATTTCCACTTTGTTTGTTTGTTTGTTTTTTTTGAGTCGGTGTCTCACTGTCACCCACGCTGGAGTGTAGTGACATGCTCATGGCCACCGCAGCCTTGACCTGGTGGGCTCAGGTGATCCTCCCACCTCAGTCTTCCCAGTAGCTGGAATCACAGGCATGTGCCACCATGCTCGACTAATTTTTTGATTATTATAGAAACTAGTTCTCACCAAGTTACACAGGCTGGTCTCCAACCTGTGATCTCAGACAATCCTCCTGCCTCTGTCTCTCAAAGTACTGGGATAACAGGGTTCAGCTACCACACCCAGCCCCATTTGTTGACTTTAAAGATAGCAACCCTTTCATTTATGGTGGTAAATTTTACATCAACTTTTGCTACTTAATTTAAAAAAAAAGAAGCAAAAAGTAAAAGCAGTGACTTCTAGCAATGAACATTTATTTTTCTCATGGTTCAGCAGTTTAGCTTAGGAGCCTCTGCTCCAAAGGCATTCATTCCTCTTGGGGCCCAGCTACAACTAGCCTTTCTACTAGAAATGGCAAATATGCAGGAAGACACACCTAAACACAAAAGCACATTAAAAGCCTTGTTAATGTCATGTCTCCTCACGTCCCATGTTCCAAAAAAATTCACATGACTAGTTTACTAGTCAAATTTCATTAGTAGAACACATCCTACCCTTAAGGAGTTAGGGAAGAGAGAGTTACTATTTTCCAGTGCTAACGTAATCTAACACCGTCTTCTTAGAATGAAATTGAATAAAATAAAGTCCTCAAAAGAAGTTTTTCAAGAGGAAAAATTCAAAACACAAGACAAACATACATTTAGGCTAATATATGTATGTTTATATGAAGTGCAGCTGAACTACTTAGCGGGAATTATAAGAAAGATTGTAAAAGAAATTAGGAGAAGAGCAAGAGAGTGTTATCCATTTCTTTGCTTCATAATATTCTCATAACAAATATTATTCAAAGGGAGGTAATCAAGGAGATTCTGGTTGGTTTCTTTTAAATATTCTCTCTTTAATCTTACTTGTAGCAGCACAAAAAATGATTTAAAGTATTTGACTACAACATATTTGAGTTTTTTTTTTAAATACACTTTTTTGTGAAGTATGTACTTAAACTTGTCCCAACAAAAGAACTAGTAGACAAGAAAGAGACCTAGTGACCTGGTAGTTGAAAACAGAAACAAGACAAAAGTTATGCTTGGGGTTATGGTGAAGAAAAGATCCAAAGTACACGTGTGTAACAAACTCAAAATCAAAGAAATAAGAGAAAGCAGACAGAATGTTCTAAAGGTATATCTATAAGAATTTTTTAAAAAGGTATGATAGAATATTTAATATGTTAATTTTAAGAGGAGTTTTTGGTTCAGTCAGATATTTAAACTCTAAGCAATTTTCTCTACATCTAGAAATCGTAATTTTCAATCTATGTTTGGATAACAGAAATTTTATAAAGGGATAGATGAAAATAACTATTCTTTGTATTAACCTTGATGTAATACACCATTTCAATGTGAATACTCCTTGTGCCTATGGATCAAGTAAATATTCTTTGAACAGAAATTATTTTTTTATTATCATTTATTCTGCTTTCTCCTTTTACTAGGTTTAATATCCTCATTTTAATATTTCTAGATCTACCCAACATGCATTTTCATTTTATCTCAATAATTCTCTTTAAGACAGGGTTTTAGATCACAAGTTTACACTAGACACCAAGGTGAAATAGACAAAATATTTGAATGTAATTTGCCAAATAATTATGCACTGATTTTCAATTAATACTGACTGTAACCTCTTTCTCTGATCTTGAACATCTTCAAATACTTTTAGAATACATAAGTTTTGAGAGCACAAGTGAGATAATTTTGTGGAGGGTAACTTAAGAGAAATCTTTGGTGTGACTGCATTCGTTTTTCCACCATGAGAAACCTAGAGCTGGCCCCTCACTTTAAACCTAGTAATGAACAGAGTTTTGACAGGGACCTAGAAATTCATAAGAAGTGACAGCACTAGTGGGGTGCAGAATGGTGTAGAGTCAGTCTGAGAAAAATTAAAGTCTAGACTTTCTCTGATAGCACTGGTGCCAGAGCTGAGAAGCATTACTAACAAAGGATTTGCCTATATTCTACTTGTTTATTCTTTTCTCCTCAGAAGTGGATGTGTAGCCCACACGAGAAAAATAAGCAACAGGGCCTACAGCATCACAGAGATTTGTATCAAGTACTGAGCAGAAAGAACTCAGGAGTAATTGAATAAGAACTGAGGAGAGAGTTCCAACAGACCCACTAGAATACAGTAGAGGAAAACACACTTGGGCGAGCCTGGCATGAAATGTCCAAATAACCTCAACATTTTTTTGGTCCTGGAAGGTAAAGAGTCATCTTTAAACTACAGTGTGGACCACAAAGAATAAAGACAACTTAGGACAGTACTAAAGAAAATACAAACTGCCATATCCCTGTGCCTTTCCTTCCATAGGGATAAATGGAACAACGGGCAACGAATAAGAGTAGGAAGAGAGCAACCAGTAAGGAATTAGAGGAGTCTGCCATGTTCTTTCCACTGCAGGTTTCCAGCCTGAAGCTGCCTGAGTTGTGGTGAGGGCATAATCTTATAACTGGATCAATTCAGAATTTTGATTGATATCTCATTCTTGCGTTCTAAACATCAACTGAGTCTCATTTAAAACTTTTATCAACCGGCAGTCTGCCACACAATATTAAACAGACAACCTATAAGAACTACCAGAATTCTTTTCTTTTCTTTTCTTTTCCTTTTTCTTTTTTGAATTGGAGTCTCGCTCTGTCACCCACGCTGGAGTGCAGTGGCATGCCCACAGCCACCACAGCCTCGAGATGCGGTCAGGCGATCCTTATGCCCCATCCTTCCAAGTAGCTGGAACTACAGGCGAGCACTACCATGCCCAGTTTTTTTGTTTTTTTGTTTTTTCCAATTGTAGAAAGCAGCTTCCACATGTCACCCAGGCTGATCTCGAACCCTTGGATTTAGACAATCCTCTCCCTTATTACAGGCTTGAGCCACTGTGCCTGGTCCAGAATTATTTTCTAAATAAGACATGAATTTTTAGAAATCTAGGGACAGGGATACATTCTTTTGTTACTCAATAAACTAAAGAGATAATGATAAGTCAATATAATGTGGCTTAAATGTCTTATAAGTCTAGTTTCTTCAATATCTTTTTTCATCTTCATTGTAATTTATCCTGGGTTGTATATTTTTTTTACTTGATTGTTTAGTCTATCTATGTATTTAATCTATATGTCTTCTATCTAAAAGTGCTAAACATATTATTGAAGCAAGGAATATTAATATCTGAACACTTAGGATCTAAATAGACCTGAGAGTTTAATCAACCCTTCATCTTTATTTTTCATGCTAGTTCTACTCTCCTGGACTGATAACTGCCTTGGCTTTGAATACATATAATGAAAGCTAGCAGAATATTGTTTGAAGTAGTTAATTGTAGTTAGATTCTCAGTTCTTCTCTATATTCCACTGGTTGGTTTCTTTGCAAATCCACCACTTTACTTCTTCTATCAAGTAATGTAGGTCTTTTTTCTGGAGCAATACATAAGATTCAAGATGAACAATTTGTAGATCATCTGAATTCAGCTGTGGTGTCCTCATGCCATCTCTCTGCAAATCTCATAATTCTGAATTTCTCATAAGTCACAATTTTAGACACCATAGGAAATTTTTCTGGCTGTTATCCATGTCCATCTTTAATTGTGACAAATATTAAGGATCTAATATTACAGAGACAATTTTAAATAATTTATATAAACATATATGTCTTTTAATATTAACTAATTTTTAAAAATTCATTATTAGTGGGACAAAAAATTTCCAAAATATCTGGTATTATGCAAATAAGTTGCTATAATTCAAGTTTATGTCATCTTATAACATAAATTGATGGAGTGTTTGTTTCATTAAAATATATATTTTATAAATTCATCTTGCTAGACTTAGTTCATAATTCCAATATTGTAAAATGATTTCAAATTCCTATTATTTTGTATCTTATTTATTAGACATCATTTCAATTTTCCTGTACCCAGAGTTTTGAAAACAACATGCTTTAATTTAATGAATTTATACATGGCATCAAAAATAGAATACTAGAGACCTTACTTAATTTCCTCCTTGATAATTTTGCATGCAGCATTTTTATATCTTATATTAGTCTACTACAGCTCAAAAATTGATCATATTCACAAAGATATCACAGAATATTTTAATAATTTGTTAAAATAAATGTATTATATCAAAAACTGGCTTCAACTCTGTCATATTTAATGTTAAATTCAATGAACTTTTCTATGAATTACCTTACTTAAGTTCACCGCAGAATAAAATACAATTTGATTAAATAGCATTCTTTGGTTGTAATAGATAAGAACTCAGTTCAATTCACACTAGTTTAGGACAAAGAAAAAGTTTATTGACTCTTTAGTTCATTTAATCTTTCTTCAAATCTTTAGTTCAAATCATTATCATTTCTTGGCTAAAATATTGAAATAACTAGTTTTCCTTCTCCCATTTCATTCAGTGACTAGTGAGATCTTTGTAAAACAAAACCAGATCATTCCACTCTCCTAGTATGAATTCACCATTGGCCTTCAGTTATCTATAAGGTCTAACATGATTTTGATTATGCTGACCTTGTTGGTCATATATCTTATTTTCATCTTCCTACCTTCCTAAATTTCAACACACAGACCAGTTTTACATTTCTTGAATACACTGAGAGTGTCCCAAGTCGTGCTTGTGGATTAGTTATTTTCTCTGACTATAATGGTTTGTGTTCTCACCTTCCCAAACTTTTATTTGTTGCTCAGACTTTGACTCAAGCATCTATTTTCTCAGCTTTTAATCTAAATTACTCCCCACCAATTCACACTTTATCCCTTAATTTTTCTGTATTTACTTGTGATATACATTATATTCTACCATTTTTTATTTATATGCTTATTTATTTTTTGTATCCATATTAATACATAATAGTGTGTTTAGATAGAACATAAATCTGATTAAAGAAGATTTTCTGTTATGCTTATAGTTTCTTCTCCAGCACTAAGAGAAAATTACCTGGAAATTGGTTAATACTCATTAAATTTTGATGACAAAAATGATTGTAAATGCCATGGAAGAACGGGAGAGCAGAAGGTACCAAGGATATAGAATCTGCCATCACTCAATCTCCTTATGCTTCAGCTTGACTCTGGATGTCATTTTCTCTCAATCAATGTACTTCAAAATACTAGAAACAAAGTTTCTGGACACAAGACTTATTTTTCTTGTTATCATTTGATATTCATGGATTTCTCCACCTAAGTTTAATTTCAGAAAATTTGTGGGGAAAGACAATGATTCATCCCACTTTGATCACATATTCAATGCTTGGATTAAATATTTTAAAAAAGCAAATGCCAGCTAAGATCCTCGCTGTTCTCCTTTTTACTCTGAGCATCATGTTAAATTATGTTCTACATGGCTCTTGTTTGAGACATTGTCTGTGTGTAAAATATGTGTGGAAATAGGGTGTGTCAACTCTACCTGAGGAGAGCAAGAATGGAAGAGACTTTAACTTGTCCTCTTTCCTCAGTTGGTAGCCAAATAGAGGATGCAACAAAAGACTTGAAGATCCTAGAGTATGGTGAAATAAATTAATGGAAGGAGCTTGGATGCTAGAATGATTGCATGGAGTCATTACTGACCTCTGATGCAGTGTATCTTCAGTAATACACTCTTATTGCAATAATCTGAAATTGTAGCTAGTTCATTAACAATGTAAGACTACCTGAAAAAAATATGCTTAATTACATTTGCCAATTTTCTGATGCAAGTCTAGTGTTCTAATGTCTCTTTTTTTTTTTTGAGTTGAAGTCTCACTCTGTCACCCAGACTGGAGTGCAGTGGCCGCTCCCAGTCACCGCAGCCTTGACCTGCTGGGCTCCAGCGATCCTTCCGCCTTTGCCTTCCGAATAACTGGAACTACAGGCGCGCACTACCACGCCTGGCTAATTTTTTGATTTTATGGTAGAGATGAGGTCTTGCCAAGTTGCCCAGGAGGGTCTTGAACTTGCGAACTCAGGCAATCCACTCACCTCAGCCTCCCAAAGCCCGGGATTACAGGCTGAGCCACCTATCCCGGCTTCTAATGTCTTTTGCTGAAGTTTGATGCACTGATTTAAGTTCCTAATTCAGAATAAAGAAAAAAAACACAACACAGCCACGTAGCACCAAATGATTTATAATTTTATATTCTTCAAGCGGAAATAAAAACGTACAGATATTTGCAAATCGATCATCATGCAGATGATGTCTTTTTTGCAGTTTTCTATTTTTGTTTTATATCACTCAGCATTTTTACTCTCAACTTAAATTGATATAGTGCTTCCAAGTGACTCTAGTTTTTCACTTTTTATAAAAGTGAATACAGGCTTGGAAGCTCAGCCCGTAATCCCAGCACTTTGGGAGGCTGAGGTGAGAGGATTGCCTGAGTCTATGGGTTCGAGACCAACCTGAGCAACTTGGCTAGACCTGTCTCTACAATAAAAAAAAATTAGCCGGGCATGGTAGCATGCGCCTGTAGTTCCAGCTACTTGGAAGGCTGAGGCGGAAGGATCGCCAGAGCCCAGCTGTTTGACACTGGGGTGGCCATGAGCGTGCCACTGCACTCTAGCCTGGGTGACAGAGTGAGACTCCAACTCAGATAGATAGATAGATAGATAGATAGATAGATAGATAGATAGATAGATAGATAGAAAAATGTATCTTCCTTCTTCTCAATAGTCATGTTTCACCTCTTTTACTCTTTCTAAATTAAATTAATCTATGACAAAATGATTAAAAGTACATAAATCACTTTCGCACTTTCTGGAATTAGATAACTGGTGTTTTTTAAAAGCACAACTTAACATGTAGATGGAGAATTTTTTAACATATGTTTCAGAGCAGCCTACCAGCAAAATGCTTTCATTTTTTATAAACATCAGTCATTATTTTTTACATAATGAGTAAAGAGCATATGAACCAGGTTGCTGATTAAGGGAAGAAGTTGATTAACAGAGTTTATAATTTCCTCCTTTCCTCCCACCACCACCCAATGCCTCTGGTCACATATCTGTTTCTGTTCAATACAGAACTTCTAAATATACAATTTTGCTTAGTATTGTTACCATCTAACCAATTACTGGAAACAAGACCAAGGACATTTTTCTTAACTATATTTCTCATGCAAAGCTCATACTCATCATTTTAGACTAAACTCATAGATCTTATTTGATAGCAATTGAACTACTGTATAACAAGTTCCCTACTCTGAAGATGGTGTTCAGCTCTTTCTTTATCTTACTTAGCAGTTGGGTGAAACCTGTGTATTGTAATTATTAATAATTTATAGGTTTTTCTTAATTTATAATAATATAAGCCTTGTGGTACTCCAGAGCAGAAACAAAGCTTTATTCAAATTTAAATTTTTTTTTTTTTCCATTTTTAGTAGAGAACATGGAAGGTATATAATAAAGAGCTGGAATGTATCGAGTGCTGACTATATTGTAGAAACTCTGTAAGTGTTTTACATAAATTATTTCATTCCTTTTTTACAGAACACTACAAAGTGGATATTATTTGTAGCTAAATTTTGCAGATGAGATACTGAAAGTAAAATAATTTTATTTTTCTCAGAGAATGTCTTACAGTTAGTAAGTATTTTAGCAAAGTCTGTCTGGGCAAGTTATGGTAAAAATTTGATGTAATGTTCTTCCTTTCCTGGTGATTACAGAGTAGTGTGGTAGTCAAAGTCATTTTAATAATGAATGCATAGCTACCCACTGGAATAAATGCACTGAATCAAAGAATGAATTTCTTATTATTATATTCTGTGTCTTTATTCTTGAATGCAGCACATGCTTTGTCCTTATTTGTGGTGCATTGTGCTCAACCATACATTTGTGATCATGTCCAATATTACTTTGTAGATAACAAGAATATCCGTTATGGATATTTTCATTTAAGTCAGAGATGAAAATTACTTCCAAGTTTCCATGTGTTACTTCCAAATGATTTCCAAATTCCTATATGCTAGTTTCATTGAGAAATCCTGTGTCCTTGAATTTTGTATTTGTTAATATTTTACAATGCTACTAAGTTCATTGAATCTTTCTTCCCACCTTAGTCCTTGTGCTTCAAAAAACATGTAGTGCATATATGCAAATGTTTCATAAATAAATTACTTAAGAAGATTTTTTTATATTCCTTTGTAGAGAGTGCACTTTTTTTTTTTTAAAGAAAAATGTCCTTGTAGACTTGTCATATGGTTAGCACTAATGAGACTTGTGTCTTCACTCCTTAAACGGTCCACATATCTATCCTTGTCTTTTAAATAAAACCACTCCATGAAAAAACTGGTGAATATATTTTGCTATTATCAGTGTGTCTGATTATTATTGTTATCCCTTATCATATTGATCTTAGTTTTGAGTCAGGTAACTGGGTAGAAATCAATATTAATTGATGAAATTTCTCACCAGTGAATGTAGCAGACTGATTTTGTAGCTCAAAGTTAATTTTCTGAATACATCTATATTTTTCATAAATCGACTTTTAAAATTATTTTACCAATGTTTGTAATAGAAATTATATAACAATGTAGGATAGCTTAAAATTCATATATGTCATATATCAACATAGAAGTTTACACTCTCAAAAAAGTAAAATATTGTATTACCAAAAAGCCTTCACTCACTAAAAGAAAAATAACATTTTTATTAACGAAAAGATTATTTGAGAGTAAATAGTCTGTCTTGGCTTTTCCAAATCGTATTCTATATTTGCAATCAAATAGTAGAAGATTGCTAAGTAAAATCAAATATATATAAGTGGAACGAACTTGTCATTCAGAAATAAATTCAAATATACCTGTGAACCTAATACATGATAATGCTAGGTTTGCAAACCTCTGAGTAAAGGATACTTTATTTGATAAGATGGAAAGAAAATCAAACAAATGTATACTTCATGTTATATGTCAAACTGCTATCTGATGGCTATAGTGCTTCATACTCCTTTCCTGCCCACCACTCTGAAACAAAAAAAGATTCAGAAACAAACTGAGATTATAGTAGCTCTTAAATTATGTGTGCCTTGGAAGTCACTGTTAAGTAAACTTAGTGGATATTAGAGAAGTTTCAGCTTATATTGTAAACGCTTAATATGGTTTACTATAGCTTTTGTTAAAAAAAAGTCACCATTACCAAGTTATTAAGAGACTTATAGCACTAGAAAGTTATTAAAAGAAATATCAGTGTTTACTCAAAATTTAAAGTGAGTTCAAATAGTTGACTTTAAATCATTCAGGAAAAATAGTATGCATGTCACAGCTCTAATAGTGTTTTTATCTTTGAATAAACCATATTCTTTAAATCACTCTTACTAGCAAGTCTCAAAAGGAGGGGTATATGCCTTTAATTTATTAATTGACATAATATTTCTTAAAATCCATAATGGAAATGTGAAGATACTGAACTATGTAATGTTTTCAGTTTACATGCCAAAATACACCGTTAAAGATAAACTGAAAATGCAAGACTAAAGAAGAAAAAAAAAATATTTTGTATATAATAAATCTGTATCTTACTATAATCTAAAAGATACTTTTTTTAAAGAGAAAAGATTTTACTGTGGCAATTTTTAGAAAATAAAATTAAAACATTATTTATTTATTTATTTATTTATTTATTTATTTATTTATTTATTTATTTATTTATTTTGAGTTGGAGTCTGACTCTGTCACCCAGACTGGAGTGCAGTGGCCGCTCCCGGCCACCGCAGCCTCGACCCGCTGGGCTTCGGCGATCCTTCCGCCTCAGCCTTCCAGGTAGCTGGAACTACAGGTGCGCGCTACCAGGCCCCGCTAATTTTTTGATTTATCGTAGAGATGAGGTCTCGCCAAGTTGCCCAGGCGGGTCTCGAACCAGCGGGCTCAGGCAATCCACTCACCTCAGCCTCCCAAAGGTGTGGGATTACAGGCTGAGCCACTGAGCCCGGCAAAACATAATTTTTTTAAGTAAAGTGCTTCAGTAGACATGAAGTCTAATCATCTACTGGTAGACATAAAAATGAAAATTAAAGCAATGATTAGATAATATTTTAAAAATCAAATCTAAAGTTAATTGCCACTGACAATACTATGTCAAAGTTGGAAGTCTGCTTCTAACACTACCTAACACAATGGAATCTTTTAATATAAAATAAATTATGAAATGTGCTTCAGAAAAAATGTTTAATATAGTTTTATCAAAGCTACAAATCATATCCTTATTCAAGAAAACTGCCTAAATTATTTCTAGATGTTTGTTCTAAATTTTATTTTATTTATTTATTTATTTTTTTTGAGTTGGAGTCTCACTCGGTCGCCCAGACTGGAGTGCAGTGGCCGCTCCCGGCCACCGCAGCCTCGACCTGCTGGGCTCCGGCGATCCTTCCGCCTCAGCCTTCTGAGTTGCCGGAATTACAGGCATGCGCTACCAAGCCCGGTTGATTTTTTGATTTATTGTAGAGATGAGGTCTCGCTGCCCAGGCGGGTCTCGAACCCGCGGACTCAGGCAATCCACTCACCTCAGCCTCCCAAAGGCGCGGGATTACAGGCTGAACCACCGAGCCCGGCTTAAATTTTATTTTTAAATAAAACAGATGAAGTTTTGCTATTCTCACAAAGAAACAGATTTAAGGTGCTTTTGTTTGACTTGTTTGCCCATTGATCAAATATAGAATATTAGATTGTTGGGTTATTCACATAGCCTCTGATTTTATGACATTCTTAAATATTCAAAAAACCCTTTTAGATAGATAAGTAAATAGGAAGAGTTAATTAGTATGTTCACTTTTATTTCTGTTTTAAGGAAAATATATATGTTACATTATCTACCTTCAAAAGTTTTACTTTTGATTACTTTATTAATAATTTAACATTAAATTATAATAAAATTAATATTCTAAGCTTATTTCTTCCATGAGTGATTATGACAGTAATTTCTATTTTACTTTGGAAAGAAGAAAAAACCAATATTGGATAATGCGTCATTGAGAATTAATCTAGTCAAATTAATTAAATGATTTAAAAATTAAGCAACAAATGTTGCTTAAAAAAATTATTATGCCATCTACTGCAACTCCAGCTGAAAAATATGGAATATTTGTCAATGTTACTTTTGTCAAATTAGATGTCATTTTTGAATAATAACATATATATGTGTACGTCTGTGTGTGTGTGTTTGTATGAGGATATTTTCCTTCTTCACTGAAGGTATTTGACCAACAAAGTGTCATACAGTCTTTAACTCATAATTTCTTTTAATTCTGCATCTCTTTTTTATGACCTTTCTCAATATAGTATCCTTACATCCTCTCTTAGAATTCTTTTATGTACATCAAGAAGATAATTTAACTGCACTCATATAACTTGTGTCATTAATAAACTTCTTAATGAAAATTAACAATGCTTTTGTCTTTACCTATATAAAGCATTATACATTTACATTTTCTCAAGCTTATAAAGATCCTTTTCACAACTTTTTTCTCCCAAAAATACTGATGAAGAAAAGATATGCATAACTAACATAAGAAAATAATTTTTAACCAGTCTAATTCTTATATGTGTATGGAAAAATATTCTATATTGCAATTAGAGACAATTTGAATCCATTTCATTAAAATTTCAGTATCTATAGTAAGGTGAAAAGCAAGACTATTTCTTTATAAAAATGAAATGTTTCATAAAGACATTCATTTTGTATCACCTTCCCTTAGCTTTGACCTAAAGAGGCAGAAACAAATTTTATATATCATTCTGGTATGCTTTGTTGTAGATTACTTTTTTAAAGAACCACAGTGAGTATGAACAATGAATAGAATGCATAATGTATGGGAAGATGAACAGTGAATAATAAATTTTTAACTTAACCAAGAACCTATTTATCTTGAGGCTCAATAGTTTGATCATCACACTGTATTTTAAAATGTAGCTTATAACTTACTATAACAAAATAGATAGAAGAATGTGTTTCAGATAGGATGTGAATTAAGAAATCTCATCCTTTGGACACATGTCTCAGGGAGCTGGACTTTTCCCTTTAATAAATATTTCAATCTAAAGAAGGACGCTTCAGTAAAATGAAAACAAATGACAAGGCTGTTTCCAAAGAGACAGTGTATTATTTTAAAATGGATGAAATGGCCCATGCTCTGCCCTATGACAGTTAAATGCTCAAAATGAGATAGCCAAAAATAGAGTTAACTCATTTTCACAACACGAAATTTAGTCTCCATTTTGTTCTCACTTGAGATTAAGAAAGAGGAGAAAAAGCATCAAATCTAAAAAAAAAAAATTATTTAAAATGTCATATTTAACAGTAACTGGGGAGAAAGCACAATCTTAAATAATATCACTGTGACTTAGAGTTAACATTATTGATTAATACCCCAATATACTTCATTATAGGTGTTTTAAAAGGCAAAACAATTGTTGAACTGTTATTATTAGTTAATTAAGATGTCTAAAATGAACTATTATTTTACTGATCTTTACATTTAAATATGACATTTTCATTAGGTAAAAAACTATAAATTGAATGCAAAACAAATGCAATCCAAAGCTTTAATCTTGATATCACACAAATTCATTATGAAACATCAGGGTGGTTTATGGCATCAAGTTCTGAGTGTCAAATTTATTTTGTCCAAAACAAATACTAAAGTTTACTAAAATTTATGCAAGACATGTCTCTCAATTTGCTCACTAGCCATAATACAGTAAAAAAATAAGAAATAAAAAAGTGGTTGAATATATCAATATGTGGAGTTGTTCAGTCTTATTTTTCTCTTATTTTTACTTTCATTTTACCTTGCTGGGGAAGAGTATTCTTAAGCATTAAAATGCAGTTACTTTAGGTTATAAAATCGGATTAATATTAGCAAAATAAAATTTATCTTTCAGATTTTCCCTCTTTGTAAAAAATGCAAAACGTGAGTAAGATGAATTTTCTACCTCCTCCAAGGAATGTATAGCCTGTTGTGGTGATTACAGGAGTGACATTATAGTGAGCTAAATCACAGCACAGTGAGATTGGATTTTTCTTGGGGAAAATACAAAAGGCTATGAAAGTACTTATTATAGAAAATCAAGCCAGAATCTGTATTCACTGGAATTTTTTTCAAGTAAAGCATAAAAAATTCAAGTACAGCAAAGTAGAGAACTTAATTTGCCCAAGAAACAAGACCTGTAAGAAATGAGACCTGTAAGAAAAAAAGAAGCATTGCATTTTGAGGAAAGGAGTGTAACGATTGCTGTTGGCTTTGGAGAAACAGTTGTGGAAAGATACACATAACCTAGAAAATGGTGGATATGTATGCCCCGTGAAGGGCTTTGGCATTTGTCTTGAGAGCAATGGAGGGTTATTGAAGATTTGTTAGTGTAAGTGAAGATTTGTGAGTGTAAGAGAGATCCTATGGGTTGGTGGACATGGAGAATGGGGGAAAGCTATAACCAGAGGTAGCAAGACACACTAGACGATGGTACAGTAATTCAGTTTCCTTGAAAGATCACTTTCTTTGTTTATACCAGTTGTCCTCAGTATGGCCTCACCTCTCTGGGGTTTTCAGAAATAGGTTCAGGAAGTCCTTAGGTTAAAACTAGTTACATAATAATAGGAAGACTTTATGTTTCTTCTCCATTGTATTTACATTTACGAAGTGCAACTTCAAGGGGGTAAAATGTCAAGTTTCACTTATGTTTTTCATTAAGCAATAACACTTTCAAAAATTTATTAAACCTCTACCCTTTAATAGTCATGTCTTGTTTTATATTTCTGTGTCACAAAGTGAGAAGTATACATAAAGTCCTTCAGTTGCATTCATATGTATAATGTTTTTATATTTGTCTATATGTTATATATATGTATTATATATGTATGTATCAAATATGTATTCTATACATGTGTGTGTGCACCCTCCATCCCCTTGTGTACACATTGTACCTGATCAGTGATTTTTGGTCCCTTCCTCCCTCTTTTGAGTCTCTGGTGTCCATTTATACCATTCGCTATGTCTTTGTGGATTCTTGGTTTAGCACTCACTTATAAGTAAGAACACGCAGTGTTTGGTTTTCTTTTTCTGAGTTAGTTCATTTAGGATGACATTCTCCTATTTCATACAATTTGCTGCAAAAGGCATTATTTCATTCTTTCTGATAGCTGAAGAGTATTCTATAGTGTATATCTACCACATTTTCATTATCCACTTATTAGCTGGGGGGCATTTAGGTAGACTCCACATCTTGGCAATTGGGACTTGTGCTGCGATGAACATGCAGGTGCAGGGATCTTTTTTATTTAACAACCTCTGTTCCTTTGGGTTTATATATACCTGGTAGTGGGGTTGCTGGATCAAATGGCAGATCCACTTTTAGTTCTTTGAGAAATCTCTATACTGATTTCCACAAAAGTGTACTAAATTACACTCCCACCAGCAGTGTGTAAGCATTCTCTTCTCTCTGCATTCATGTCAGCATCTTTTTTTTTTTTGTATTTTTTAAATGATAGTAATATCTCATTGAGGTTTCAACTTGCATTTTCCTGATGATTAGTGGACTAGTGATAATGAAACTTTTTTCTTATTTATTTATTTATTTATTTATTTATTTGGCTATTTGGACATATACCTTCTTTTGAGAGACATCTATTCATGTTGTTTGCCCACTTTTTAATGGTACTATTTGATTTTTTTCTTGCTGTTTTGTTTGAATTCTTTGCAAGTTATTGATATAAATCCTGTGTTAGATGTTATTGATATAAATCCTGTGTTAGATGTAGAATCTATGAATAACTTCTCCCATTCTGTAAGTTGCCTATTTACTTTGCTGATTATTTCTTTTGCTTTCCAGAAGCTTTTTAGTTTAATCAAGTCCCACCTATTTATTCTTGTTTTTGCTGCATTTGCTTTTGGGGCTTTAGCCATACATTATTTACCTAGGCCAATATACGTAAGAGTTTTCTTAAGTTTTCTTCTGGAATTTTTATGGTTTCAGGTCTGACATTTAAATCTTTAATCCATCATGATTCATTTTTTGCATATGGTGAGAGATAGGGATCAAGTTCCATTTTTCTGCATGCTGCTATCCAATTTTCCCAGCACCATTTGTTGAATAGGGTGTCCTTTCTGCAGTGTATGTTTTTTCCTGCTCTGCTAAAGATCAATTGGCTATAAGTTGTAGGTATTTGTGTTTATTACTGGATTGTCTATTCTGATCCATTGGTCTTTATGTCTGCTTTTATACCAGTATCATGCTGTTTTGGTTACTATAGCCTTGTAGTATAATGTGGAGTCAGAAAATGTGATACCTACAGTTTTGTTCCTTTTGCTTAGGATTGCTTTGACTATTCTGGCTCTTTTTGGTTCCATTTAAATTTTAGGATTATTTTTTCTGATTCTGTGAAAAATGGCATTGGTAGTTTGGTAAGAATTGTGTTGAATCTATAGATTACTTTGGATAATATGGTAATTTTAAAAATGTTAATTCTTCTGATCCATGAATATGGGATGTTACTCCATGTGTTTGTGTCTTCTACAATTTATTTCTTCAGAGTTTAAATCTTTCTTGTCCTTGGTTAAATATATTCCTAGGTATCTTAGCTTTTTGACTGCTGTTGTAAATTGATTTGAATTCTTGATTTGATTATCTGCCTGGTCATTATTGGTGTATTATTGCAATGCTACTGTTTTGTGTATGTTGATTTTGTATCCTGAAACTTTCCCAAAATCATTAATAAGTTCAGCCATCTTTTAGAGTTTTTAGAATTCTGTAGGTTTAAGTTAATATGATCAGTATACAGAGATAGTTTCGATTCCTTCTTTTCCAGTTTGGACGTACTTTATTTCTTTTTCTTGCCTGATTGCTCTGGCAAGGACTTCCAGCCCTATGCTGAATAAGAGGGGTGAAAGTAAGCATCCTTGCATTGTTCCAGTTCAGAGGGAAAATATGTTCAACTTTTCACCATTTAGGATGACATTGACTGTGGATTTGTCACATACGCCTTTTATTATTTTGAATAATGTTCCATCTGTGCCTATTTTGCTGAAGGTTTTTATGATGCAGGGAAAATGGATTTGGTCAAATGATTTTTTTGGGTTTTTTTTTTTTTTGGTATTTACTGAAATGATCATATGGTTTTTGTTTTCAATTCTGTTTATATAGTGAATCATATTTATTGAATTTTGTATGTTAAATCACACTTATATCCCTGGAATAAAACCCTCTTGATCATGGTGGTGTATTTTTTTAATGTGCTGTTGAATTCATTTTGCTAATATTTTGTTGAAGATTTTTGCATCTGTACTCATAAGGGATGTTGGTCAGTAGTTTTCTTTCTTTGTAGTCTGTTTTCCTGGCTTTAGTATCAGAGTGCTACTGTCCTCATGGAATGAGTTAGGGAAGAGTCCTTCTTCTTCAATCTTGTGGAATTGCTTCAGTAAAATTGATACCAGTTCTTCTTTAAAGGTCTGGTAGAAATCAGTTGTGAGTTCCTTATGTCCTGGACTTCTAATTACTATTTCAATCTCATTCGTCTTTATTAATCTGTTCAGGGTTTCTATTTCTTCCTGATTCAAAGTTGAAGAGTTGTATGTTTCCAATAATTTATCCATTTCTTTTAGATTGTCCAATTTATTTGCAAAAAGGTGTTGATGATCTTTTGAATTTCTGTTGTATTAGTTGTAAAGTCTCCATATCTATCTCTGATTGAGCTAATTTGAATTGTTTCTCTTCATTTCTTAAGTAATCTAGCTAGTAGTCTATACATTTTGTTTAACTTTTCAAAGAACCAAATTTGTTTCATTGATGTTTTGTATTTTTTATAACAATTATATTTATTTTTGCTCTGATCTTCATTATTTCTTTTATTCTGCAAAAATCTCAAGTTGATTTATTTATGTTTTTCTAGTTTCTTGAGGTGTGATGTTAGGTTATTGATATGTGATCTTTCAGACTTAGTAATGTAGGCCTTAAGTGTTATCAATTTTCCTCTGAGGATAGCTTTGGCTGTGTTTCAGAGATTTTGATAGCTTGCTTCATTGTTATCATTTCTTTTGAGGAATTTTAAAAATTTCCCTCTTTATTTCATTGTTGACCCAAGGATCATTCGGGAGCAGATTGTTTAACTTCCATGGTTTTATTTGGGTTCACAAGTTCTTCTTGGAGTTAATTGATGTCTCCCACTATTATTGTATTGCTGTCTATCCTTCTCTCTCTCTCTCTCTCTCTTAGGCCTAGTATTATTTATTTTATAAAGCTGGGGATTCTGGTGTCAGGATTTAAAATTTATTTAAAATTGTGATGTCTTCTTATTGAATTTATTATTTTATGTAATACCCATCTTCATCTTTTTTTACTGTTGCTAATTTAAAGTCTGCTTTATATCTGATATAAGAATGGCTATTCCCTCTCATTTTTGGTTTCCATTTGCATAGTATATTTTTCCCACACACTGTACCTTGATTCTATAGGAATCTTTGCTGACAAGTGGGTCCCTTGGAGGCAGTAGATATTTGGATTGCGGTTTTTTTGCTTTGTTTTGTTTTTTCCATTTTGCCAATTTATATCTTTTGGGTGGAGCATTGAGATCATTTATGTTCAGAGTTTATAGGGATACGTAAGGTACTATTTCATTCTTTATACTGATTGTTAACTGGTTGTATAATTTATTCATTTGTTTCCTCTATTGTATTGGTGTTCCATAAGGTCTATAAGCTTTATGATTTCCAGTGTCTTTCTTTTTGTGTATTTTTACCTTTTGTTTTAGTATTGAGAACTGCTTTGAGTATATATTGTAGAGTCACCCTAGTTGTAACAAATTTCCTCAGTGTTTACTTGTCTCAGAAAGATTTCATTTCTCCTTTATATATAAAATTTAACTTTACAGAATACAAAATCCTTGGCTACCTGTTATTCTATTTGAGGAGACTAAAGATGGGTCCTCAAATACTCTGGCTTACAGAATTTCTTTTGAGAAATCTCATGTAAGTCTGATAGGTTCATCTTTGTTAGTTATTTGGTGCTTTTGTCTCATTGCTCTTAAAATTCTTTCCTTCACATTAACTTTGCAAGACTAGATGATGATCATATGCCTTGAGGATGACCTTTTTGCAATAAATCTTCTGGGGGTCCTTGTGCTTCTTGTAGCTGGGTGTTCAAATCTCTTGTACAACCAGGGAGGTTTGTCTCCATTATTCTCTCAAATAGGTTTTTCCAAATCTGTTGCCTTATCTTCTTCTTCAGGAATACCTATGATTCTTAGGTTGGGACGTTTTACATAATCACATTTCTTGGAGATTTTGACCCATTTTTGTTTGTTTGTTTTTCAGTTGGAGTTGTACTCTGTCACCCAGGCTGGAGTGCAGTGGCATACTCATGGCTACCCCCGTGTTGACCTGCTGGGCTCTGGCAATCCTTCCACTTCGTTCTTCCAAGTAGCTGGAACTACAAATGTGTGCTACCATGGCTGACTAATTTTTATTTATTGTAGAGACAAAGTCTTGCCAAGTTGCCTGGGCTCGTCTCAAACCTGTGAGCTCAGGCAATCCACTCATCTCAGCTTCCCAAAGTGCTAGGACTACAGGCTGAGCCATTGAGCCTGGCCTTGATCCATTTTTTAAAAATTATTTGTCGGCTGAGTTTGGTGGCTCAGCCTGTAATCCCAGCACTTTGGGAGGCTGAGGCGAGTGGATTGCCTGAGACCACGGGTTTGAGACCAGCCTGGGCATCTTGGTGAGACTTCATCTCTATAATAAAAAATAAATAAATAAATAAATAAAATTAACCAGGCATGGTAGCACATGCCTGTTGTTCTGGCTACTTGAAAGGCTGAGGTGGAAGGATAGCCGGAGCCCAGCAGCTCAACACCGTGAGCATGCCACTGCACTCCAGCCAGGGCGATGGAGCGAGATTCCAACCCCCCCTCAAAAAATTATTTGTCTTTATTGTTGTCTACTTGAATTAATCCAAAAGTCTTGTCTTCCAGTTCTGAGAGCCTTACTTCTTCTTAATCTAGTCTACTGTTAAAACTTTCCTCTGCATTTTGTATATCCCTGATTTTTTTCATTTCTGGAATTTCAGCTATTTTTTATGTGTCTATCTCCTTGGAAAATTTTTCATTCACATCCAGAATGGTTTTTCTTTTTTCTTTTTCTTTTTTTTTAAATGTTGGTTTTCAGTTATCCCTTGAAGTTCATTGTTTAATTTTATAATCAATCTTTTGAGTTCTATGTCTGAAATATTGTTTTGATCACAGATCACTGCTAAATAATGTGATCTTTAGAGGGTGTTGGAGAACTCTTTTTTTATATCGTAAGAATTATTTTTCTGGTTTCTTCTCATTTTAGGTAAACTAATTTTTATTTGATGCTTGCAGAGGGCTGATTTAGGTGCTGTTAGATTTCTTTGGTTATACATGGCTTTGCTCTGGTGAATTTCTCAATTGCCAGCTGTGGCATTCCAGGTTGTCAGAGTGGCTTGGAAAGTGGTGTTAGCTGGGTTCTGGGTTCAGGCCTAAGCCAGAACTGAGTTATTATATCTAATGTGGTGGGGTATGCTGTTGACCTCTGGCCAGGAGGTGGCAACTATGTGGGAAAGCTACCTGCTTTGGTGGCTGTGGAGTTTCTCTTTGGCATGCATTGCTCCAAGAAGGCGCCCAGCCAATCTTAGTGGAGGGCAGGGCTCTAGGGATTACCCAAGTTCTCTGTCTGTTTTGAGTCTTTGCAGGGCATGCAGGTGGAAAGTGCCCCCAAAATATGTGTTCCTGGCCACCTCAGTTGGGATTAGTAGGTTGCTTCAGGCCACTGGGACAGCACCACTATTCAGTGCAGACACAAAAGAGTTTTTACACGAGGAGTGAGAGGTTATTATGACAACAAATTACACCAGGCTCCTGCTTTAACCTCAGGCAGTTTATGATCTGAATGTCAAAATGCAACCAACCTCAGCGACTCAGATATTCTCACTTAGTGCACTCCTAGCCAGAAACTGACTACCATGCAGAGTTTGCCCCCAGGAGCTCACTCCCTGCCAGGCTAGAAAGCACCCACACAAAGGTTGAATTCCTGGGTTTGGGCCACTGGGCTACATCACGCTACATGAATTTCAGTAGACCACAGATGTAGGCAAGACATCTTTCTATGAAAAACTGAAGTTCCTCAAGTCTCAGGTAACCTGCCAAGTCTGTCAGAGATACAGAACTTTTGAGGAGTTTGACCTTGGGGCATGTCCTCTCCCAGGCTGGCTAGAAAACAGGCACGTGAGGATTGAGTTTCTGGGCTGTGGAAGCTGCAGCTGCACCATCCCACATGGGTTTCAGCAGGGCGCAGCTGTGGGTAAGGCAGTTTCCCAGGAGGACTGGAGTCCCTCAGTCTCAGTCTTGCAGATGAACAACAATCCTGGATTCCCCTCACTCATCTGCCCCACTGCATCTAGAGGCTGCTACTGGTTTCCAGTGTTTCAGGAAAACATCTAGATAGTTCCATCCCAGATCAAGGTTTTCTCTAATTTGTACTTTATGTTTATCACTTTTTTTGATAAGTTATAGGATGTGCTGCTGGTCCTGTTCTTCTCCGGGTGCTTAGAAAACTCCCTTTATATTGTTTTATTTATAGAAAAAACCCCACTCTAGCTACCTCATATCAGCCAACTTCCCATTTCCTCTTGTAAAATATATAAAATATATATATGTGTATATATATGTGTGTATATATATATAGAACATCATAGTTACTCAAAAAAGAGACAATATAAATTATAATTTTATAGGTCTATGTATGTTTAGACATTTTCTCAAAGCAAACAAAATAACCCTGCTGATTAACAGAAAACAATTAATATTACTTGTTGATCTAGAACATAATGTGTTCTAAAGAATCTTTACTTCCACATACCAAATATGCTCAGAACCAAACAGTTCAAGTAATTTACAAAAATTTACATAGCTAGCACACATTTGCTAGATTTGGAGTATACTATTTTTTATGAAAATTTTTAGTATCAGAAAAAAATATTAATATACTATAGTGCTTATAATGTTTATGAGAATAATGCAGGTGCCAGCATACAGGTGTCATAAATAATAATAATAAAATACTAGAGAGTCTTTTTCCACTTGGAAAATCCAGATATCTGACCCACACATAGAGATTCTGAATTAATATGTGTTTTTTTTTAATTGTAATGTTTATTCAAGATTGAAAGCCATGGCATAGACTGTGGTTTACCTGTAGGTTAATTATGCTATACAAGGTAATAATAATGAAACTTTTGTCAAATTTAATTGCATTCACCAAATATATCAGATTCCTGTGTTTTACATGTCTTTCTTATTTTGTCACTGAAAAAATGTAATGACCTTGCAAATTTATTTTTATACAGTAATAGTTAATTAATAGTTAATTCTAGAATCCATATGAGTTTGAAGATGTCTAATTGCATTATTTCTGAAGAAAAAATAAGGATGCTAATCCACATATCCTCCAAAAGAAAACTGGGGGTATTTAAGAATGTATGATTCCAAGCCACTAGAGCCAATTATATAACTTACCAACTTTCGAATATTAACTGCCAACTGTAAATAACAATCAAGCACTCCACATAGATTGACTGAAATATCTTAGAGGTATAATCGCCTTAGCACAGAATTTTCATTCTTTTAGGCAAATATAGTATCCAAATAACCTCCCTGCTGACAAAAAAAATGAAGTGAAATATTTCAATTTTTGATTAGGTATTTAACTTTTAAAAATTCATTAATAATATACTATGCACAAATTTAACATGAAATGCCTGTAGTGCTAATGTTATAAGATATTCATGAGGTATATTCATGAATATGTGGTACAATATTTAAATGCATCAATAAGTACCCGTTTTGCATTATACAACATACAAACATTCATTTACTGATAGCTTGTTGATCCATTTGCAATTCTTCCACTATTATTTAGACTTGATTTTCATATTCTTCCTTGTATGTAAACAGGCTATCCTATTAATTTAACTTTAGAATTTCAGCTCACTAGACTGCTTAATGCTCTTGTTAACAATTACTCTTGCTCTTTGTACTAAGACTGCAATTTTATGAAATCTTGTAGTAAGTACGAATGTAGATTTACTAATGAAGTAAAGCTATTAGTATATGAATATAAATTTATTTAACTCTGCAGAGTGCATACTTAATGGAACATACAGTTAACTAATATACTAGAAAAACTTTGAGAATAAGATTAGTTGAGCATAATCTAAACATATATTTCAGAATTAATATCTTTCTAACAAATTGAGCCTATTTTTTAAAAAGATACAGAATTTTCAAAACTAAAAATTCTATAAACAGATTTAAGTTTCACTAAAGTCAAAGGAAGTGAGACATTTATGACATTATGACTTTGTTGGGGAAAAAGTGAATATTTGAGACTGTTAATTATTGAGCATAACATATATGTGACAGAGTTCATGAGTGTGCATCATTCTGTGTTTGAATGGCAGGCGCAAAAAATGACTGTCCACACTGATGACTGCATCTACTTAACAAGAAGATTTATTGAGTGTCTCTCAAAAGAAAAACAAACAAACACCTTAAGAATTACAAGTACAAGTTTCAAGTTCTTCCTGTTTAGAAATTATTTAAATTCATTTTATGTGTATATTAATTTTCCTTCTTGTGGGAAAAGCAGCATTGAACTTTTATTTATCTCCCTATAAATCTATGAGAGCACTTTATTCCCCTTAACTTTTCCACACATTTGTAAACGAGGATTTTTTTTTATTTTCCATAGCAGTAAAATATAAAATAAAACTAAATGTCTAAAATGTGTGGCAGAATGTGAGTGATATAATTTGCATTTTAAAGATGAGAAAAGTGAGTTCCTCGGAAGAAAATAACTTTCCCAATGTCATAGTGACTACATGAGAGCAAAACCACATCTAATTCCAAAGTCCTTGGCCGTTATAGGACATACCATAGTAAATCAGCTAAAGGGAAATCTTTGAGAATAATGACGACATTATATTTAGAATGTACTTTGGATCTTGCCATAGATTGCAAAAACTTGTTACTTTCTGTCTTTTGTTTCATATTGAGTGTCAAGTGATTAAAGTTACCAAAATATTTTGGATACAAAACCTATTTTAAGGCCAGAAAATAGATGCTATTTATTCTTCTTTCAATCTTCTTCGATTCTTAGGTAACTGGTTTACCTGGGAAATAGATCATCCATTTTAATATAACTTACTTAGTTCAGAATTTATATTCTTCATGTTTAAAACCTGTTTAAAATTCTATAAAATTATATTAAAAATATACCCCATTCAGTAATTTAGTTTTTTAAAAAGATAATTTTGATTAGTTACTGCTATAGTTTGAATGATGGTGTCTCCTTTATAATTGATGTTAAGACTTAAATACTAATGCAACTGAATTAAGATATGGCTTTGGAGAGGCAATTAAGTCAAAAGGCCTCTACCCTCATCAATGGGATCCTTATAAAAAGGTCCAAGGTTAAAGGGAGCAGTCTCTTGCTCTTTTGTCTCTTCTAACATGTGAGGGCATGGCATATATCCCCTCTACCATATGGAACAACTAGGTGCTACCTTGGAAAAAGAACAAAAACCCTTACTAGAAACTGAAAATATTAGCTCTTTGATCTTAGACTTCTAGAGTACAAGATCAACTATAAATAATAAGGTAGTTACTGTATTCTTATCCAATATCTGCTTTTAAATTATGTACACATATCAAGGGAAGAGGATCCCTTCTAAATACTCATATTTAACAACCGACTGGAAACCATAGGTTGTGAAATAAGACAAGTAAAAGAAATATAAAACATACATCTTTAGAAAGGTGAAAATAAAACTGGTTTTACTCAAAGATGTAGCGATTGATCATGTAGAAAAATGTCAAAGTATCTATAATAAATTTCTGGTACTAATAAATGAGTATAGCTGAGCAGTGCCCTAAAATACATTAATATATAAAATCAAATTACTTTTCTAAATACTAACAATTAACAATTAGAATTTTAAAAGTATAATGAAGTAAAAGTCAAATTAATATTAATGAATAAAATAATTAGGTATAATTTAACAAATTATGTGGAAAATCTATATGGTGAAAACAACATAAAAGACTGATGGAGTAAATTCTAAGGCAGAATAAATGGAGACCTACTTCAGGTTGAGGAATTAGAAGACTCAACATTTTTAATATGCCAATGCTCCCCAAACTTGATCTGTAGATATAACACAATATCAATCAAAATTGCAATAAGCTATTTGACATATATTGGAAAATGGATTTCAAAGCTATATGGTAAAGCTTAGAATATTCAACACAATGTTGAAAATGATGAACAAATCTGGAGAATCTACAATATTCTATTTTAGTTATTTCTATAAAACTTCAGTAATATAGTGTGATATTGGTAAAAATAAAGAGACATATATCAATGCAACACAACAAAGAAAACATAAAGAAGACCTGCATTGATATAACCAACTGACCTTTTTTTTACAAAGGCACAGAAGCAAATCAAAGAAGAAAAGATAATTATTTAAACAAATGGTGCTGGAACAATTGTAAGTTAACATGCAAATTAAACAAAGCAAACATGCCACATACAAAAGCACTTAAAGACACAGTTTATACATTTAAAAATTAACTCAAATCACATCAGAAATATAAATGTAAAGTGTCAAAATATACAGTTTATAGAAAGAAACACAGAAGAAAAACTAAAAACAAGCATACCTTTTTTTGTTGTACCTTGTTTTATTGTCTTTAGTATATACTACATTTTTTACAAATAAAAAAATTTGTTACAACCCTGCAGTTAGCAAGTCTAACACCATCATTTTTTTTGTTTGTTTGTTTTTTTGAGTTGGAGTCTCACTCTGTCGCCCACGCTGGAGTGTAGTGGCACACTCACGGCCACCCCAGCATCGACCTGCTGGGCTCCGGTGATCCTTCCGCCTCAGCCTTCCAAGTAGCAGAACTACAGGTGCACACTACCACAGTCAGCTAAATTTTACTTATTGTAGAGACCAGGTCTCGCCAAGTTGCCCGGGCTAGTCTCGAACACGTGGGCTCAGGCAATCCACTCGCTTTGGCCTCCCAAAATGCTGAGATTACAGTGGGAGCCACCGAGACCGGCCAGCATCATTCTTTTAATAGCCTGTGCTCACTTCACATTTCTGTGTAGCATTTTGGCAATTCTCACAATATTTAAAACATTATGATGATGATGATTATATATCAACAAAGATCTGTGAACAATGATCTTTCATGTTACTATTATAATTGTTTTGAGGTGCAAAGAATCCCACCTATATAAGACCACAACATTTAACTGATACATATTGTATGTGTCTGACAGTTGCAACAATCAGCGGGCCTCCTATCTTTCCCACTCTTTGAGACTCTATTCTTTCAGATACAAATCTATTGAAATTTGGCCAATTAATAACCATAAAATGGTCTCTAAATGTTCATGTGAAAGAAAGCTCTGTAGATCTCTCACTTTAAATCAAAAGTTAGAAATGATTAAGCATAGTGAGGAAGGCACCTAGACAACTGAGACACACAAAAAGCTAGGCCTCCTGTACCAAACTGTTAGCAAGGTTGTGACTACAAAACAAAAGAAAAGTTTTTAAAGGAAATTAAATGTGCTACTCCAGTGAACACATGAATAATAAAAAAGCAAAAATAGCTTTCTAGCTGATATGGAGAAGTGTTGAGTGGTCTGGATAGAAGAAGCAGCCAGCTACAACATTTTCTTAATATACAGTTGAATCCAGAACAAGACTCTAACTTCCTTAAATTCTATAAAAGATGAAAGAGATGAGGAAGCAGCAGAAGAAAAGTTTAATTCTAGCAGAGGTTAGCATGACGTTTAAGAAAAAAAAAGACATCTTATAGCATAAAGTGCCAGGTGAAGCAACAAGTGCTGATGCAGAAGCTTCAAGTTATTCAGAAAATCTAGTTGAGATAATTAATGAAGGTGGCTACACTAAACATACAGATTTTCTATGTAGACCAAACAATATTATATTGGAAGAAAATATATTCAAGAACTTCCTCATAGCCAAAAAGATGTAAGTAACACCTGACTTCAAGCTTCCAAGGATAGGCTGACAATCTTGTTAGGGGCTAATGTAGCTGGTGACTACGAGGTAAAAGCAGTGCTTATGTACCATTTCAAAAACCATAGGCCCCTTAAGGATCATGAAAAATCTACTCTGTCAATGTAGATTGACAACTACCCTGTCACCCAAAAGCTCTGATGGAGATGGCAGGGAAATTGATGTTGTTCTCATGCATGCTAACATAGCATGTATTCTGTAAAACATGGATCAAGGAGTAATTTCAGCTTTCAAATCTTGCTATTTAAAAATACATTTTGTAGCTGGGCTCGGTGGCTCAGCCTGTAATCCTGCGCTTTCAGAGGCTGAGGTGAGTGGATTGCCTGAGCCCACGGGTTCTAGACCCACCTGGGCAACTTGGCGAGACTTCATCTCCACAATAAATCAAAATGAGCGGGGCGTGGTAGTGCGCACCTGTAGTTCCAGCTACTTGGAAGGCTGAGGCGGAAGGATCGCCGGAGCCCAGCAGGTCGAGGCTGCGGTGGCCGGGAGCTGCCACTGCACTCCAGTCTGAGTGACAGAGTGAGCCTCCAACTCAAAATAAATAAATAAATAAAAATAAAAAATAAAAATACATTTTGTAAAGCTATGGCTGCCATATATAGTGATTCCTCTGATGTATCTGTGCAAAGTAAATTGGAAATCTTCTGTAAATGATTCATCATCCTTAACGCTAAATAAAACATTCATGATTCATGAGAAAAGACAGAAATAACAACATTAATAGGAGTTTGAAAGAAGTTGATTCCAATCCTCATGGATAATTTTGAAGGGTTTAAGACTTCTATGGATGAAGTAACTACAGACATGGTGGAAATAGCATAACTATTAGAATTTGAAGTGGATTCTGAAAGGGTGACTGAATCACTACAATCTCATGGTTCGAATTAAATTAATAAGGAGTTGCTTCTTATGGATGAGTTTTTTTAAAAAAGCAGTTTTTTGAGAGGAATCTACCCTTGACAAAGATGCTGTGAACGCTGTTGAAAAGACAACAAAAAATGTAGCATATTACATATCCTTATTGATACAGCAGCAGTGTTTGAGAGAAGGGACTCCAATTTTGAAAGACGTTTGTTTAACTGTGGGGAAGAGGCTATGAAACACCATTGCCTGCTAAAAAGAAAATTATTATTATTATTATTATTTTTTGAGTTGGAGTCTCACTCTGTTGCCCAGTCTGGAGTGCAGTGACTGCTCCCGGCCACCGCAGCCTCGACCTGCTGGGCTCCGGCGATCCTTCCGCCTCAGCCTTCCGAGTATCTGGAACTACT
>NW_007259209.1:630407-642476 GCF_000164805.1 Carlito syrichta
TGAGGTCTCGCCAAGTTGGCCAGGCAGGTCTCGAACCCATGGGCTCAGGCAATCCACTCAACTCAGCCTCCCAAGGCGCGGGATTACAGGCTGGGCCACCGAGCCCAGCTAAAAAGAAATCTTTTATGAAAGGAAGAGTTGATCAAATGTAGCAAAATTTTATTGTGTTATTTTAAGGAATGTTCACAGCCACTCCAACTTTCAGTCACTACCACCAGCCTGGTCAGTTACTAGTCATCAACATCTAGGCAAGACTATTTACCAGAAAAAAAAATTAGAAATTAAGACTCATAGAAAGACCAGATGATGGTCAACATTTAATGCCTTTTCTGAATTTATTGAGGTAATCATGGTTTCTTGGTTTTAAACTGATTTATGTGATGAATTATATTTATTGATTTGCATATGTTGAACCAGCCCTGTATCCCAGGAATGAAGCCCACCTGGTTGGTCATTATGAATAATCGTTAAAATGTTCTGTTAAATGCGATTTGCTCAGATCTTGTTGATGGATTTTTGCATCTAAATTTATCAGAGACATTAGCCTGTAGATTTCTTGCCTTGTTGGGTCTTTGTCATTTTGGGGGTATCAGGATGATGGTGGCTTCATATAATGAGCAATGCTGAAGATTCTTTGTTTCTCAATTGCCTGGAATCCTTTTAGCATGATTGGTATCAGCTCTTCCTTATATGTCTTGTGGAATTAAGCAGAGAAATCATATGGCCCAGGGCTTGTTTGATGGGGACATTTTTTATTACTGAGTTAATTGAATTGTTATCAGTTTTTTAGGGTTTCATTTTCTTCCAGTTTCAATCTTGGGATGTTATTTGATGCCAGGAATTTCTTCATTTGCTTTACATTTTCTAGTTTACACATAAACAAATGCTCATAGTAATCTCTGAAAATCTTTTGTATTTCTTCAGCCTTGGTTGTAACACTGCCTTTTTATTTCCAATTCTGTTTATTGAAATTTTTTCTCTCTTTTATTTGTTAATCTGGCCAAGGTTCTTTCAAACTTATCTTTACAAAGAAACAGCTTTTTGTCTTATTGATCCTGTGTATGACTTTTCTAGTCTCTATTATATTTAGCACTGACTTCATTTTGATGACTTTGATTGTTTTACTTATTCTGGAATTAGATTGCTCTTGTCTTGAAGTTCAATTAAGTATGAAGTTAGATTGTTTCTTTGAGAAGTCTCTGTTTTCTGTTTTGTTTTGTTTTGTTTTTGATATGTGCATGCAAGTTATAAACTTACCTCTCAGGACTGTTTTTGAGATCTCACAGAAGTTTTGGCATGTTGTGTCTTTATTTTCATTTGTTTACAGAACTCTCTTGTTTTCTGTCTTGATTTCTGTGTTAACCCCCAAATCATTCAGAAGTATGTTGCTTAATTTTCATGCATTTGTGTGCTTCTGTTAGTAATGATTTTTATTTTTATTCTACTTTGGTCTGAGAAGATACTTGTTATAATTTTGATCTTTTGAAATTCATTTACACTTGATTTATGCTCAAGTATGTGGTCAACCTTGGAGTATGTTCCATGTGCTGAGAAGTATGTATATTCTGTGGTTGTCAGGTGAAGTGTTCTGTAGATGTCTATTAGATGCAATTGGTTGAGTGTCACATTAAGTTTCTGAATTTTCTTGTTAATGTTTTGCCTTAATGTGCTGTTAGGGTTGTTAGCAAAATATTAAAGTATCCAACTGTAATTGTATAGCTGTCTATGTACTCTTTTAGTTTAATTAGAAATTATTTTATATATATAAGTAAAATTCTCAGTAAAAAAAGAAGAAAAAATAAATTATTTTATAAATCAGTGTGTTCCCATAATAGGGTGTGTATATATTCAAGATGAATATTTATTGCTTGGGGACGAGGTTTTTATCATTATGCAGTGTCCTTTTTTACTTTTAATTGTTTAAAGCCTATTTTATTTTATTAAGATGCAAGTCAGGATTAGGAATATAAGTAATCTATGTGCAGGTGAAGTTTGGGTCTTCAACTGGTTCTTACTTCCCCTGGTTTGGAGCAGATACTCCTTATATTGTTATATGCCCCCACTTCCTTCCTCCTCTGGCAGTGTTTTTTTTGTTTGTTTGTTTGTTTGTTTGTTTGTTTGTTTGTTTTGACTAATATAAGAAGAGCTACTCCAGCTTTTTTTTTTTTCTATTTTCCTAAAAGATCAGCTTTATCTTGCGCCTGTGGATGTCATTTGCAGTGAGATGAGTTTCTGAAGACAGAAAAAGGATAGGTCATACTTTTTTATCTAATCTGTCACTCTATGCCTTTTGAATGGTTCAGTCTGTTCACATTTAAGTTAATGATTACTATGTGGGAGATTTTTCCTGTCATATTGTTATGAGGAGGTTTCTTTGCATTTTAGGCTTTGTGGTTGATTTATGTGGTCTGTAAACTCTGTGCTTATCTATGCTTTTTTGATAGGTGGAACTATTCTTTTGTTTCTGTGCTTAGAACTTAAGTACCTTCTGAAGGACTAGTTTGGAGATGGCATATTGTCTTAGGGGTTTGGTGTCTGGGGATAATTTTAGCTCTCCATTAATAAAGCTTAGCTTGACAAGGTAGGAATATTATTGACTGTAATTGCTTTTGTTTAAGAATGTTAAAGATGTGATCTCAATCTCTTCTGGCTTGCAGGGTTTCTGCTGAGAGGTCTGATGCAATTCTGATGTGTCTTCTTTGGTAGGTGGCTTGTCTCTTCTCTCTAGCTGCCTTTAGAAGTTTTTCTTTCACTCTCCACCTTGTCAAGATGGATTTTTAAGTGCCTTGGGATGGTCTTCTTGTTTAATACCTCGCAGAATTTCTCTGTGTCTCTTGCATATGCATAGTTGTCTGTACAGTAAGATAAGGGTAGTTCTATTGAATGACATCTTAGAAGGTTTCTTCCAGGGTATTCTAAGTTTTTTCTTGTCTCTTGGAATGACAGTTCACTGAAGATTGGTCTCTTTACATAATTCCAAAACTCTTATAGTCTTTGCTCTTTGTTTTTGTCAGACTGGACTAGTTCAATAGTTTGATCCTCAAACTCTGATGTTCCTTCCTCTTCCTCGTTGATTTTGTTATTGTGATTTGAAATTCCAAGAGAGAATTCTTCATTTCCAGAAGTTTAATCTGGTTCTTTCTTAGAATGACCGGCTCAGGTTTCACTCCCTGCACTGTTTTTGTGGCCTGGATTATTTGCATGCCCACTTTCTTTCTCATGGATCTTGTTGACTATCTTTGCTGTTCATAGTCTTAATTCTATATCTATCATCATAGACAAGTTGTTTTGGATGGATTTCATTGCTTGAGACCAAGATAGCCCCTTTGTGGGTGTTGACTCATTAAAACTTTGAGGATTGCTGCTGTGTTTTTCTAGCTCTTCATCATCTGTGAGGGCAGACTCCTTTTTTCTTTCTTTCTTTTTTTTTTTTTTAGATAAAGTTGCTACTGTTGGGGTGGCAGTTATTTTATTTTTTCTGAACTCTGTCCTCTGATTCATCAGTGATGGGGTCAGAAGTGGCAGAAAGGGTGGTGAGCTTTGGGGACACCATCTGGCATTGCTCCACCAATGCAGTCTTGTGGTGATGTTGCAAATACTTTTATCTGGTTCAGAGGTTTTCTTCTCCCTTTGTCAAGAAGCCAGGGGCCTTTACTGGCAGTATTGGCAGGCAGCCAGGAGGGGCCCCATGGCTCTACTCTGACACAGACTACTCTACACTCCTGAGAGTGGAGAGTGAGTGGCCCATTCCCAACTGTGTGGGACCACCTCTTCAGGGGTGGAAGAAAAGCAGCTCTCTTGTTAGTGGTAAGTTGGTACCTTAGTCTGCATGTTGTTGGGGCTGTCTCCACCATGACCATACTATGCAGACGTGCCCTGCTTCCTGGCTTTTATCCTGTTCTATGGGAGGGGGGATTGCAGTGATAGTGGCCCCTGGGAGTAAACCAAGTATGCATCCCTGACTTAAGTTTGCAGCACTGGAGAAATGTCCCCAAAGTGGGTACATAGCCTTTACTGGGTGCTGAAGAGGGGTAGAGGAACGTGTCTACATGGCACAGACCAGCTCACAGGCTATTTCCCATAGAGCCTTTTTGTGGGGGACTCAGCAGTTAGTGCTCCCAGAAAACTGGGATTCCCCAGGCTTTATGTGAATTTCATCAGTGCCTCTGTCTTAATTTAAGACAGCCCTCTGCACTTGGCTGGTGCAGAAAGGGTGTTGTGAGAAGGCCTGGGCTATTTCTTTCTTGGCTGGGACCACAGAGCCTTGTGTTTGGTGACTAGAGAACAAAAACTCTAATTTTCATTCACCCCTTCCTAGGTCTATCCTAATCTTAGGATGCAGCTGCTTCTAGGGGTGTTTGGGCTTTGACTGCACATTCTCCACATCATCCAGTGACTGTCTGGTAGACCTCAGCTTGGGCTTAGATCACTCCTCCATATGTTTCCTTGCTCAGAGTGGCCATAGTGTGATGTGTTCAGTTAACTATCTTATTCCTCTGACATTAGTATTCTCTTTCAGACATATCAAAACATAGGTTTTAGACAAAATTTTGGTTATATATGTTACCCCAGGAGTTCTGTGCTGTAAACATAAAATAATAAGCAAAATCAAAATTTTGGCTGTCACATTTTGTCACTTCTACATGACTTTCAACTCAGAGTCAATTTCTTTTATTTTCTACACAACATATTATTTACATTAAACTGAATTAGAAATTCAGAACATTTTTTTGAGACAGGTCTATCTACTTCTTTTATACCAGTATATATGTGCAGTAGAATATCTAAGTTAAATATCTAGATTAAATCTTAAATCTCTAAACGAAATACCTAAATTAAGAAGAGAATAATTTATAGAGTTTTTACAGACTCACATATATTTTTTCCCACAATAAGTCTAACAAGCTGGTTGTAGATAACAAAAAATAGAAGTAAACAAACAAATTCAGTAATTTAATTTCATAGGGTAAAATATTACATGAGGTTGCTCAAATAACATGGTATTTTATTAACTTAGAGAAAAATAGCCCAACAACCTTGTGCTTTGTCCTTGTTGTCTCTTAATAGGCACAGTTTTTGACCTCCAGATTCTTCAATAATGGTTACCTGTGATAGAATTTCTCTTTAGACTTCCTCAAGAGATTTTATCCATTTAGAGATAAGTAACTTTCTTAAATCTAGTAGGCATCTAGCTGTTATTAAGTCAGATCCTAACATTTAGTATTTTCTATTGCATGTTTGCCTTTCCCTCATAAGTTATTTCTTGCCCATTTAGAATTCATGAAAACATAACTTTTACATAGTAATACTTTTTCACATTTTATACTACATTTAACTTCTTTCATATAGAGATAATTAGATGAATAATTTTACACTTGTAGTTAGATTTTATTTAGCATAAGAAACAATCTTCTCAATAAAGCCCATCTTCAGCTCACTTACACTACTTTTAAAAATCTATACTACTGACACTTATTTGTGTTTGTTGTTATGCTTTCTTTTTTGAAATGAGATCTTTTGATTGTTTACCACTTTATATTCTTCCTCAGCTTCCTGTTCTTAGAACTTTATAGCTATGTCTTCTTCTGTAATGCCATAGCCTACTCCAAAGATGAAACCAAAGTTTTTAAAAGTAAGTAGATGTTATGAGTTCTGTCTACCTCAACTTAAGTGTGATGTTCTACCTAACACAGAGTTGTTATACCCCATTTCAAAACAAAAAGTCTATGATTTCTGTTGTGTGCTGATAACTGGAAATACAAAAAAAAAACAACAACTATGAAATGCTTTATTAAGCAAATTTGAACATATTTCTGTAGTGAAGTACTTCTCAGACATTTAAATATGAGACTCTGCATATGTGTGTATAAATTATATATATTTATATATGACAAAAACAAATATTTGTCATTCATCTTTTTACAGAAAGAATATGCAAGCTTTTTTCCTCTTTCCATCAAGTATACATATTTAGTGCAGAAATTAAGTATAGTCAAAAGGAGAGATTAAAAAAAATACTTTTCAAAACATTACCTACATTCTGGAAATAGCACCAATTGAGACACAAACAGCAGAGCAATCCTCTCATGCAGAAAAGAATTAAAAAGTGAAGGAATAAGAGTAATTGAAAAAGTCATTGATTTGGAACTGAGTGTTGTCAAAAGTTAAGAGCTGGTTTGTAGCACTAACATATTCAAGGAAATATTGTTCAATTGTTTTCAGTGACAATCAGCAAGACGAAATCAAGCACCTCATAGCAATTACTGAATTTCTGCCAGAATCTGTTATAACTTTGCCTTAGGGGAAGCAAGATAAGGAATATTCTAGCTAAGAAGTCTCATCAAGAAAAATAGGGAAATAAGAAAGACTGTTGCAGCTTTAACTCATGAAGTTACCTGACAATTAAAGGTATGCATTGGGAAAGAGAGAGAATTGTTTTAATATTTAATATTTAATTAATAAAAGACTATTACTTTTCTTAGAAAAATAACATAAAATATAATTTTTAATTTTAATATTATGCTTATATTATATTTGATATTATTTTAATAAATTGAAGTAGTTTACCAAATAATACATTGTACAGTGTGTTAATAATCTGCATACAAAGCATAGAAAAAAATAGGTAAAATGAAAAGTACTCTCATTTTAATAAATTTATTATGACATTTGATGTAGAGGGAAAAATAATTAAATTCTATAGCAAAATATGATCATGACAAAAGATGTAAAGTATATAAATGTATGTGACAGTAAGCTTTGTCAGGCACAAAACTGAATTAGAAAAATGTTATAGCCGTTTCAACATGCAGGGGGTTATAAAAAAAGAAAAATATTATAGCTTTTAAATTTGAGACCCTATAGTTAAAATATGCAAGAAAGATATTGCTAATCTTCAAAGGTTTAGAATATGCAGATTATATTTATTTTTAAAACTAACTTGACTTAAAATAAATCTTAATCATAAAGTACTCATAAATTACAATTTGGAACTAAATTATTATAAAAAATTATGTCATCAATGAGAAAAATTATTTATCTATCCATGTGTTGTAAACATTTGCATATTATCTATTAATACAGGTATATATATGTGTGTGTATACACAAAGACTGAAAAATGCTAGAAGAAATTTTTTTTGTCAAGAAAAATATTTTTCTCAAGAAAAGTAATGAGAAAAATATTGGACATGAACTAGAAACAATGAAGTTTAATCAATCTTATATACACACATATATATGGAAAGCATAGAGAGAGAGAGAGAGAAAATCCTATACTTTATTGAGAAATAACTTTTTTGAAAAAAGAAATGGAAAAAAATTGGGTTAGACAATTTTAGGCATTTAAGTAAATATTTGCATCACTAAGCACAATATATTTTTGTTGAGCAATGAAAAGCAAAATGACCATGTTTTTTGAAAATTATAAACATGTAATTAGATATTGTATAACTATCTGTGACTGAAAGGTTTCTTAAAAAACAGTGTCTCTCAGATTTATAACTGTAGTGATCGTTTTCTTGTACAGTATATTTAAAAACCTCAACTATCACACCTGCAATACTACCCTTACTCATCCTTTGTCACCAGACATTCAGTACTCCTATAAAGACCAATTAATACTAGAAATTTGCAATCGGATAATACAGAGATGCTTTGGCATATTCTAGTCATTTTACAAATTCAAAAAGTGAGGTTTATGCATATAAAATTATTTACTTAAAATTGCATGGTAGCTTTGGGATTGGAGCTCCTGTGTCTCAGTTCTTTAATCCAATTTTTCTAGTTCTCCAGCTTGCAGATGGAATAAATATCCTCTTGACCTCTTGACCTTCCTAATCAGATCAACCAATTCTCATAATAAATATATAAAGCAAGTTCACATACATACAACTATATGCGCATAGACACACACAATTGCCAAATAATAAAAAAATTCAGCCCTGATAAGATTACCCCAAGACATATAGTAACCACAATCTTATAAGTCAAGAAAAAAAGAGGATTCTAAAAGCAGCAAAAGAAAAAAGCAAACAACATATAAAGGAGATCTAATATTTCTGGCAAAATATGTCTCAACAAAAAAAAAATTAAGGTTAGAAAGAAGTGGGACAATATATTCAAAGTGCTGTTAAAAAAAATTAAAAGTCTGCTAATCCAACTTTTTGTACCCAGCAAAGCTATCGGTAACACATGTGAAGGAGAAATTAAGACTTCCCCAGACAGACAAAAACTGAGAAAATTCATTACTGCTTGTCTTATCTTTCCAGAATTGCTAAAACAAGTCTTTAATCTAAAAGAAAAGAACATTAATGTGCAAGAAGAAATCATCTGAAGGTATGAGTCTCTTTGGAAAAAGTAAGTGCACAGACAAATTTAGAATATTCTAATAGTGCAATTGTGATATGTAGACCACTAATATATTTAGTATTAATCTTTAAAGGTAAATCTATCAAAAATAATAACTACAACAATGTATTTAAAAAAACCAGGCAATATAAATAACGATAAAAAAAGTAAAAAGTGGAGTTGTTAGAGTTAAGGTGTGGATTATCTTTAACTTTTTCTTGGCTTGTTTGTTTCTTTTATGTGTATATATAATCAAAGTTAAGTTGTCATCAGTTTAAAATAACTTTATAACCAGAAGGTTTTTTGTAAGCCTCATGGTAACAACAAAGCCAAACCCATAATACATACATTGAAAATTAAAAGAAAGAAATTAAAACATATCACCAGAGAAAATCGCTTAACACATAGTAATTTTCTTACACAAAGTAGGCATAAAATAAAAAAAAATCCTAAAGGCACTGAGAGAGAAAGGTGAGACTACCTACCAAGGAAGACTAATTCGAAGGAGTCCAATCCCTAAAATTCTCAAAGATAACCAATTCCAACCAAGAATTTTCTGCCCAGCGAAACCAGGCTTCATCAATGATAGAGAATTAAAACCTTTCCCAGACAATAAATCCCTAAAAGATTATGCTGCTTCCAGATTGGCTCTATGGTGGATGCTTAAGAAGGTATTAAGTACAGAAAAAGAAAAAGAAAGACCATGCACTTCACCAAAATGAAGGAAAGTAGGTAATCAACGCAGCATGCATCACAACTCCAAAATTGAAAACACACACATATATAAAACCAAAAATTAAAAGAAATCAAACAAATAAATAAAAAAGCAGCAACAACAAAAAATTTTATAAGAGCCTCATGTCAGGGATAAACTCTCACATCTTAATAATCAGCCTGAATGTGAATGGGCTAAATGCACCACTGAAAAGACCCAAAATCACAAATGGAAAATTAAAAAAAAAAAAAATGACCCAACAATATGCTTCCCCATGGAAACACATTTCACTACAAAAGACACCCATAGACTCAAAGTTAGAGAATGGAAAACAAATTTTCAGGCACACAGAACACAAAAAAAGGCAAGAGTCACAATCTCAATAACAGGCACAACAACCTTCAAGCTATCAAAAATTTAAAAAGATATGGAAGGAAACAACATAATAATAAAAAGTTCAATCCATCAACAAGAAATATCCATCCTAAATATATATGCACTCAACACAGGAGCACCAACTTTTATGAAGCAACTATTAAGTAAACTAAAAAAAGATATTGACTCTCACACTATCATAACTAGGGATTTAAATACCCCACTAACAACCCTGGATAGATAGATCATTGAAGTAAAAAATCAACAAGGAGATCTGGAACCTCAACTTAATACTTGACCAAATGGACTTGATGCATACCTATAGGCCACTCTACCCAACAACCATGGAATATACATTCTACTCATCACCACATGGAATGTACTCCAAGATTAACCACATTCTCAGTCACAATTCAAGCATAAACACATTTCAAAACATGAAATACTACCATGCACCTTCCCAGACCACAGTGGAATAAAAATAAAAATCACTACCAGCAAGAATCTCACAAAGCCCACAAAGTTATGGACACTAAACAACATGATGAAGAACAACTCCTGGGTCAATACAGAAATCAAAACAGAAATTAAAAGATTCCTGGAAACAAATGAAAACAAAGACATAGCTTACCAAAACTTCTGGGATTCCGTGAAAACAGTAGTAAGAGGGGAATTTATAGCTGTATGCACATACATTTAAAAAAGAAAGAAAGATCACAAGTTAACAACCTAACAAATTGCCTAAGGAAGCTGGAAAGGCAAGACCACCAAAACCTTAACTTCAGCAGAAGAATCGAAAACACCAAAGTAAAAGCTCAAATATGGGACATAAAAGACAAAAATATCATAGGGCATATTGGTGAAACAAAAAGCTGGTTCTTTGAAAGAATAAAGAATATTGATGGACCCTTAGCCAGACTGACCAAGAAAAAGATAAAAAAAAAAAAAAAAAAAACCCAAATAAGCAAAATCAGAAACACAAAAGATCAAGTCACAACTACCTCAAAGGAATACAAAAGATTATTAGAGATTACTATGAACACCCATATGGAAACAAATTAGAAAAACTTTAAAGAAATGGTGAACTTTCTGGCATACACAACCTCCCAATGTTGAAATAAGAAGATATTGAGACCCTAAATAGAACAATAAAATCAAAGAAATTGACTCCATTATAAGAAAAATACCTACCAAAAAAAAAAAAAAATGTCCTGAACCAGATGGCTTTCCAGAGGAATTCTACAAATCATACAAGGAGGAGCTGATGCCAATCCTATTAAAAGCATTCCAGGAAACCAAGAAAGATGAAACTCTCCCCAAATCATTTGATGAACCTAACATCACAATGATACCCATAACAGGCAAAGGTCCAACAAAGAAAGAGGACTACAGGCCAATATCCCTGATGAACATGGATACAAAAATTTTCAACAATATTATAGCAAATTGGAGCAAAAAATTACATCTCAAAAATTATCCACCATTACCAAGTAGAATTTATTCCTGGAATGCAGAGCTGGTTTAACATCTGCAAGACCATAAATGTAATAAAACACATCAGCAGATGTAAAAACAAGACTCACATAATGATATCATTAGAAGAGAGAGGCTTTTGACAAAATCCAGCAATCCATTCTTGATTAAACAAACAAACAAACAAGCAAAACAAAAACAAAAACAAACCTCTTGAACACCTAGGTATAAAGGGAACAGTTCTCAAAATACTAAAAACCATTTGTGATAAACCCACAGACAGCATATTACTAATGGACAGAAATTAGAAACATTTTCCCTGAAAACTATAGCAAGACAAGGTTGCCTTCTGTCATCCCTCCTGTTCAACAAAGTGTTGGAGGTCCTAGTTAGAACAACCAGACAAAAGAAAAATATCAGGGATATTCACACAGAAAAAGATGAAGTTAAACGATCTCTCTTTGTGGATGATATGATCCTATACTTGAAAAATCGAAGGGAATATTTCAAAAACTTCCTTGCACTGAGAAAAGACTTTAACAAAGTCTCCGGGTATGCAATCAACGTGCAAAAGACAGACACATTTTTATACACCAAGAACAAACAGGCAGAGAACCAAATAAAAAGTACAATCCCATTTTCAATAGTCACATTAAAAAATAAAATACTTTGGCATCTTCCTGTCCAGAGAAGTGAAAGACCTTTACAAAAAAAAAAAAAAAAAACTGCAAACTTTATAGGGCTGCAATAATCATAACAGCCTGGTACTGGTTCAAGAGCATATAGACCAATGGAACAGGATAGAGATTCTGGAAGCAAAACCTCAATTTCTCAACCAATTTATCTTTGATAAAGCCTCCACCAACAACCACTGGGAGCAAGGAAACAAATTCAGTAAATGGTGCTGGGAAAATTGACTGACCACTTGCAAAAGAATGAAACAGGACCCCTACCTATTACCATGAATAAAAATCAACTATAAATGGATCAAAGATGCAAAACCTCAAACTGTAAGAATCTTAGAAAATGCAGCAGAAATCCTTACAGAAATTGGAAATAAGCAATCAATTCTTTATTAAAATTTCAAAAGCCCATACAATAAAAGATAAGATAGACAAGTGGGACCTCATCAAACTGAAAAGCTTCTGAAAAGCAAAA
>NW_007259209.1:642496-707670 GCF_000164805.1 Carlito syrichta
AAAAAAAAAAAAAAAAAAAAAAAATTAAGAGAGTGAGAAGACAGCACATAGAATGAAAAAAAAATTCCTACTGTGTATCTGACAAAGGCCTAACATTCAGGATCTATAAGGAATTCAAACATGCCAAAAGGAAAAAAAAAAAATAGCCCTATTAAAAAGTGGGCTAAAGACATGAACAGACACTTCTCAAAAGACGATATACAAATAGTCAACAGAGACATGAAAAAATACTCAGCCTCACAATTCATCAAAAATGCAAATCAAAACCTTACTGAGACCATCTGACTCCTGTCAGAATGGCCATCATTAAAATGTCAAAAAAAAACAGATACTGGAGAGGATGCAGGGGAAAGGGAACACTTCTACACTGTTGGTGGTAGCGTAAATCAGTACAACCTCTGTGGGAAATCATGTGGCAGTTTCTAAAAGATATAAAAATTAGTCTTCCATACAACCCAACCACCCCCCTTCCGGGAATATATCGAGAGGAACACAAATCATTCTATTAAAAAGATACCAATGCGCTCATGTTTATTGCAGTACCATTCACAGTAGCAAAAACATGGAACCAGCAGTGTTGCCCATCAAAATTGGACTGGATAAAATAATGTGGTACATATACATGATGAAATATTATGCAACCATAAAGAAGGACAACATTAAGGACTTCACCACAACTTAGATGGATTTACAGTCTATCGTACTCAGTGATCTATCATAGAAACAAAGAATTGTGTATTACATGTTCTCACTCATAAGCAGACCCTGAACATTTATTATAATACTATAAGAAAGGGATTAGCAGTAGTGGGACACTGCCAGGGGCAGCGGCGGGGGGTGGGGGGGGTTGTCATAACATCAACAAGGGTACTAGGTGAAATGGACACCAAAGGGAGGCCCAAACAACCTACCTGAGTAATGACTACTTGTATACCTAATCCTGAATTGTACCGCACATTTTAAAAATAAAAAAACACGTTGTGATATGACTTTTACAAAAATTTTCCCTAGTCTGTGACTTCTTTTTATTTTCTTGACAGTGTCTTTCTATAGTATAAATTTTTCATTTCAATGAAATTCATCTTATTATTTATCTTATGAATTGCAGCTTTGGTGTTGTTTATTTTGTCTTTTTAATTGGATTTTTCACTTATTGTGAAATTTAAAGAATCCTTTATAATATTTTGAATACAAGTCTTTGATCAGATATGTGTTTTATAATTTCCTCTCAGTGTATCACTGGTGTTTTTATGTCTCTCAGAATCTGTTTCACCCAGCAAAAGCATTTAATTTTAATTTAATCCAACTTATCAAATTGTATGATTTTGCTTTTGGTATTGTATCTAAATTCTTATCACCTAGCGCATATACAGAACTACCTGGCATATCTTGCTGGTTTGGTTGCAGACAACCACAATAATGCAAATATGAAAATAAAGCAAGTCAAATAAGCTTTTTGGTGTCTCAGTGCATCTAAAAGTTAAGTTTACAATATAGTCTAGTCTCTTAAGTGTGCAATAGCATTCTACTTTTAAAAAGTAGATACCTTGCTTTAAAAATACTTTAATATTGCCGGGCTCGGTGGCTCAGTCTGTAATCCCACGCCTTTGGGAGGCTGAGGTGAGTGGATGCCTGAGCCTGCGAGTTCGAGACCTGCCTGGGCAGTGAGACCTCATTTCTACAATAAATCAAAAAATCAGCTGGGCGTGGTAGCGCGTGCCTGTAATTCTGGCTACATGGAAGGCTGAGGCAGAAGGATCGCCGGAGCCCAGCAGGTCGAGGCTGCGGTGGCCGGGAGCGGCCACTGCACTCCAGTCTGGGCGACAGAGTGAGACTCCAACTCAAAAAATAAATAAATAAATAAATAAAATACTTTAATGTTAAAATCCAACATTCCCTCTTGATAAAAGCCTTCAAACCTAGGCATCAAGAAACATTCCTAGAAATAATAAAAGCCAGTTATGATAAACCTGCGATCAACATCATACTTAAGGGGCAAAAGTTGGAAACATTTCCCCTGAGAACTGAAACAAGAGTGCCCATTCTTCCCTCTCCAGTTCAACACAGTATTGGAGGTTTTAGACAGAGCAATCAGGCAGGAAAAAGAGATTAGAAAGAGACTTCATATCCAAATGAAAAAGAGAAAGTCAAATTATCCCTTTTCACAGATTATATGATTCTATACCTTGAAACCTCTACAGAGCCTATCAAAATTCTCCTCACACCGATAAACAACTTTGGTAAAGTCTCAGGATACAAAATCAGTGTTCACAAATTAGTTGCATTTTTATGCACCACCAACAAGCAGGCTGAGAACAAAATAAAAAACACAGCTCCGCTCATAATAGACACACACTCATACAGAATACCTCAGCATTTATCCAACCAAAGGAGTGAAAGATCTTTACAATGAGAACTACAAAACACTGCTCAAAGAAATCAAAGATGACACCAACAATTGGAAGAGCATCCCATGTTCATGAATCCGAAGACTCAAAATTAAGATATCCATTCTACTCAAGGCAATCTACAGATTCAATGCAATCCCTATCAAACTGCCAGTATCATTTATTTTTACACACCCAGACAAGACTACAGAAATTCATATGGAAGCAAAAAAGAGCCTGAATAGCTAAAGCAATTCTCAGCAAAAAACAAACAAACAAACAAAAACAAGGCTAGAAGCATAATACTCCAGACTTCAAACTTTATTATAGGGCTGCAGCAACCAAGGACAGCATAGTACAAGTACAAAAATAGACACACAGACCAATGGAACAGAACAAAGAATCTTGAAATAAAACCACAGACTTCCCTGGCATAGTGGCTCATGCCTATAATCCCCTCATTTTGGGAGGCTGAAGTGAGAGGATTGCTTGAGTTCTTGGGTTTGAGAACAGCCTGGGCAACTTTGCAAGACTTCGTCTTTACAATAAATTTAAAAAATAGCCAGACATGGTGGCACATGCCTGTAGTTCCAGCTACTAGAAAGGTTGAAGTGGAAGGAGAGACTGAGTTCAGCAGGTCGTGGCTGGAGTAGCCAGGAGTGTGCCACTGCCCTCCAGCCTGGGTGACAGAGTGAGACTCCAACTCAAACAAACAAATAAACAAACAAACAAACAGACTTTCAAACAATTTAACCTTCACCAAAAATGAAGAAAACAACGATTGGGGAAAAGAAACCATATTCAACAAATTGTAACAAATTATCCAATAAAATTGGCTAACCACATACAGAAGAATGATGAAACTGAACCCCTACCTGTCACTACATACAAAAATGAATTCAAAATGGATTAAGGACTTAAATGTAAACCTCAAACTATAAGAATCTTAGAAAAAAGCTTACAGAGTACCTTACTGGACATCACAGTAGGAAATAAACTCATAGTCAAATCTTCAAAAGCAAATGCAGCAAAATCTAAAATTGACAAGTGAGACTTTATCAAGCAAAAAGTTTTTGCACAGCAAAAGAAACCATCACAAGATATCAGTAAGGGTACCCAAACTGTACCTGTACAATGATCATTACGTGCCTAACCCTGAATTGTACCTCACATCTTTAAAACAAAAAATAAAATAAATTTAAAAATTGTTAGAGAGAGAGAGTAAAGAGAAAATGCAAAAAAATGGGAAAATATATTTGCAAGCTATGTATCTGACTAAGGCCTAACATGCAGGATCAATAAACAACTCAAATTGACAGAAAGAAGAAAAAGAAAAAAAGTAAACTAATAATCCCTTTAAAAAGTGGGCAAATAGGCTGGGGTGTGGTGGCTCACCTCTATAATCTCAGCACTTTGGAAGGCCGAGGTGAGAGGATTGCCTGAGCCCACAGGTTTGAGACCACCCTGGGCAACCTGGTGAGACATCATCTCTACAGTAAATCCAAAAATTCTCAATGCATGGTGGTGCATACCTGTAGTTCCAACTACTTGGAAGGCTGAGGCAGAAGGATCACTTGAGCCCAGCAAGTCGAGGCTGTAGTGGCTGTGAGTGTGCCGCTGCACTCATCTGGGCAACAGAGTGAGACTCCAACTCAAAAAGAAAAAAAAAAGTGATCAAAGGACATGAACAGACAATTCTAAAAGGAAGACATTCAAGCAGGCTTCAAACATATTAAAAAATGCTCAGCCTCACTAATTATCAGAACTAATTATCAGAACATCAAAACTACAATGAGATACCACCTCCTAACAGTCAAAATGACTATCCTTAAAACGTCAAAAAACAATAGGTGTTGGCAAAGATGCAGAAAAAAGAGTGTGCTTCTACATTGCTATTGGGAATGTAAGCTAGTTCAACCTTTATGGAAAGCATTGTGGCATTTTCTCTAAGAACTAAAAATTGAGCTACCATTTGATCCAGCAATCTTGCTCCTGGAAATATCCCCAGTATAACATAAATTGCTCTACCAAAAAGACACCTGTGTTCATAGGTTTACTGTAGCACTATTCACAATATCAAAAACATGGAGCCAACCCAGATGCCATAAAAAGTGGACTGGATAAATAAAATGTGGTACTTATATATGATGGAATACTATGCAGCCAGAAGGAAGAAGAAAATCATGTCCCATGTGGCAAAAATGATGCACCTAGATACCATCATTCTAAGTGAACTATCACAGAAACAAGAAACTGAATATCACATGTTCTCACTTGCAAGTGGGTCCTAAACATTGGACACGGGGGCACAAATGTGGGGAAAACAGACAGAGGGCACTGCTAAAGGAGAGATGGGGATAGGGGCACAGAATCACCCACTTGGTACCATATCCACTACTGGAGGGAGAGGGCTTGTTAGAAGCCCAAATTTTGCCTTTTTACAATTTCCTCAAGTTGCAAATATGTACCATTCAACTGTTAAAAAAAACTTTTAATAAAAATAAAAAATAAGAGTACATTAATTAAGTAAATTATGTCCAAATTGTTTTGTTAGTTTTTCAATTTTTTTTAGTGAAATACAAAATAAGGGTACATTTTAAAATCTATGATTTTCATATACAGTATAATAGACTAAACACTTACTACATATCCTTGAATTGAATCAAAACCAGACACATCCTTGACCTTTCCCCCACTTATATGTATGTTATTTGGATCATGCACATTGAAGAAAGCTTTTTTGAATAAAGTTATTTATTTCACTTTATTTATATTAATACATTCTTAAGGTGTGAATTTTTATTTTGATTGACTTAAATTTAATATGGTTCTAAGGTGCTAATTTTTGTAGAAAGATATCCAAAATGATATGCTTACTAGAAAGTATAAGAAATAGGAATAGAAAAACAGTGACTTAAAAAGTTAATATTCATTAAGTAAAGCAAATGTAAATGTTTTACCCTTCAAAAAATTTATTTCTGTGAATTAAAAGCTCAAGAAAAAAAAATGTAAATTTTGAGATAAGTAATATTCTTTCACAGAACGTTTAGATTTCAAAAATTTCAAAATATGTGTGTGTTAGAAACAATATAACTACAAAAAATTAGCTTAGTAGATTTTAGAGTGATTACTAAATGTAATGACTTGGGTGTTTTGAATGATTAGGAATATAACTTCTGTTTTCATTCACATTTCACTTATTTTGTTTTATAAATCCCTTGAATTTTAAGTAAACCTTCATTTTAATACTTCTTACTTGATTAAATAATCCATTCTAATTTTATGAATAAAATAAAATAAATTTTATTTTTAAAGAATAAATCCTGAAACTGATCAGCAAGCATCCACTATCAATTATATGGGTAAATATGATTGACAATAAGGGACACAGCTAACCTTCTGGGAATGATTTTAGGGGCAAAACAATATACTTAATTGCCTTCCAGCCCAGCACTAATGAGGTTGTTTAAGACTTTCTTAATTTTTAATGAGCTTTTAATTTTTAAAGGAACAATGCCAAGATTTAATTATACTTCTTTGACCTTATGGGCAGTTTTCAGCCATGAGTAGAGGAATATCTACAAGTGTTGTGGCTTCTTTTTATACACAAGAAGGAAATTAAGCCCAGAGAAGTGCTAAAGGTCATAGAACTCAGTGCAATGGTTGTACAAGTAATAGAATCACAGATGTCTCCTCTAATCCTATATACTAACTTAAAAAAAAATTTATTTTTAAACTGCCTCATTTTCTTACAACAACATGAACAAGCATTGAAAATATCAATGGGTTAGTCAAGAAACTTATGAAGTTGGAATTTTTTTCTTTCTTTCTTTCTTTCTTTTTTTTTTGAGTTGGAGTCTCACTCTGTCGCCCAGACTGGAGTGCAGTGGCCGCTCCCGGCCACCGCAGCCTCGACTTGCTGGGCTCTGGCGATCCTTCCGCCTCAGTCTTCCCAGTAGCCGGAATTACAGGCATGCGCTACCACGCCCGGCTGATTGTTTGATTTATTGTAGAGATGAGGTCTCGCCGCCCAGGCGGGTCTTGAACCCACGGGTTCAGGCAATCCACTCACCTCAGCCTCCCAAAGGCACGGGATTACAGGCTGAGCCACCAAGCCCGGCTGGAAATTTTTTCTTAATAATTATATTTTTATCAAGTTAGGCTCTTATGAAAAATATTGTCTAAAATCAAATTCTGACATATTCAAAATTCTATAAATACAGCCTAGTCTAATACCTGGACACACAATATTGATTCTTTTCAGACTGAATTGTACAGACATTGCCCTACCATGTGTCCTTGAGTCAGGATTGCAGAAATCCAATTGCCCTACCCTTAACCTTTTTCACGAAGGCTGATTTTAGTTATTGTGGGTATGAGGTCTGTAAAATAGCAATGTCCCCTTGGGAATCATGATAATGGAAATTAAACAAACACAGGTACTGAAGCAAGCTTAAAAATTCAATGTCACAAGCAGGAAAATATATGCAGCTCTAAATTTCATCACAATTATCTCCTCCTGTGTGTTTATTATACACTTCAACTTTCAATGTGAAAACCGTATTTTTTACCTTCAAAAATTGTTAATGATATATTATCTACTTGCCATGAAAACAATATAATATTGATTGGAATCTCTTGACAGGAAAAGCATGTAAGCTAATATGTCAGTAAAGCATTCCAACAGCAACTGATGCCTTTCCTATTGATTTCTCAACCTTGGAAAAAGACAATGAGTTCTCAAACATGCTCTGAGAAATATTCCTTAGATAGAAAACTGTATCTGTGTACATACTATTTAAAAGATAATATTATAGTGCTTTTGAGCCCTATATTGACATGAACTGTATTATAAACTTTGCATATAAGAAGATAATAGTTTTTGTTAGAACTAAACCTACATAAATATGTGAATTTTCAAATCTGTGAATGTGATTCAAGTCTTATGAAAAACATGTAATCCTTTGCTATTTTTTTCTTCTACTATGTAGTCTGCTTTTTCTTCAACACCTGAAATTGTTCCTCAATTTACCTTCTACTACCTTTGACTTCTGCTATAGATATGATGGAGTTGCTTATAAGAGTTTAAGTTCAGAAAAGAAATGACAAAAAAAATCTATGACACTGAGCCAATATCAAACAGCTAGGTCCCAGAGAAAGAAAAATCTTCAAAGGGTGAATCAAGTTTCTTTTCCCCTATCATCTGTTCTGCGTTTCTTCATGCAGCATTTGCTAAGAAACTGGGCAGGAACATTGCTACCAAGAGTCAGAAAAACTGGCAGAGCTTAGGCATCTTTTCAGAGCTGAGTAGCCATTTATATACATATGACGTTTAGAGATGCCAGGAGAGAGGATCAAGGTCCTTAAAATAAAGGAAGTACAGAGGGGTGCAACCAAAACTCAGGATCTGTTTTCCTCTTGCAGCATTTACACATTTTTCTGTATAAGCCTAGAAGTTGTAGTGCCAAGTTGAAAGCAACTGAAAATCTCAGCAGTTTTCAGAAGTCTCACTGTAACAAGGAGCCTAAATTTGGAGTTCAGGAAGAATAATAAAGGGGATAGAAAACACTGACTCCTGGAGCTCAGTTAGAATCACTGAAGGGCTACCCCCATGTAGGCAACTTTTCAAGATTGATTGGGACTTGCCAGCACTGAAAACTAGCCTGGGTCCTGATTGTATTGAAGTAATGTACTCCCCTCCCGAGCTTCACAAAAGTTAAGGTGAATCTTCTCAGGAGCAAGTTAACATCACAGTTGCAAATACTGTCAGTTCCCCCACTATCCCTCTGGTCCTTAACTATTTTAATTTAAACCAATTCCGTTTCCAAGTGACAAAACCTGCATCTCTGCCTGAAAGTATCTCTGTCTTCTAGAGTCTACGGACGCAGCATTATTGAGGCAGGCCAGCAAGGGTGGGAGATTAATTATCTGTCACAGACCGTAAGCAAACCTCACCTAGTGAAAAATATGTCAGCTCCCTTGCCTCTTGTTGGAATATCTCTGAGGTGCATCCTCTTAATTACTTCCCAGATTCATCAGTGGGATTATACTTTAATGTCCCATTGTAGTGACTAATATGATGATGCAACTTTTATTGGCTTATTTTCCTTCCTTTCTCCTGCTTTCTTACTATTGGCATTGGCTGGACCTCTCAAATAAATTGTGCTCAAATTCTTGTCCTAGGTTTTGCTTATAGGAGAAATTCAAATTAATAAATGTTTCTGTACTTCATATAATATCTTATTTTCAATAAAAAAATAATTAGGCATACTAAAAAAATGAACAAAGTGGGGGAAAAACAGTTGAAACAGGTCAACAGTGACAATGAATGCTGGATTTCAAAACAAACTTTAAAATAACTGTGTGCTTTTTTTTGGGGGGGGGGAAGGTTGGAGTCTTACTCTGTCCTTCAGGCTGGAGTGCAGTGGCACGCTCATAGTTACCACAGCCTTGACCTGCTGTGTTGAGGTGATCCTTCCACCTCAGCCTTCCAAGTAGCTGGAACTACAGGTATATGCCACAACCCCCAGCTAATTTTTTTATTTATTGTAGAGATGAGGTCTTGCCAAGTTGCCCAGGTTGGCCTCAAACCCATGGGCTCAGGCAATCCCCTCACCTTAGCCTCCCAAAGTGCTGGAATTATAGGCATAAGCCACAGTGCCCCGCCCATAATTGTGATTTTTAATCATGTTCAGTAATCTTACTGCACACACCTTAGCAAGTAAAAGTTGTAATAGTACTCAATCTATTAAATATTATACAAATTTTCCTTTCAGCAATAAGATTTTTATTTCAAACTGGTTTCTAAATATGAAGGCACCAATTCTTTTAAACCTTGTGTTTGACTACTGATTAGTTTTTTGCTATCATATCTTAATTTATGCTTTTAATAAATGCTTCTAAAATAAGAATGAATGATTCTTGAACTACCCAGTTATTCTTTCTTTGAGGAATAAATATATGATTTGGATTTTTATTCTCCTAGCACCCTCTCACTATAGAATCTTCTCTTCCTTACTTTTCAGTGTTGTTGAGAGGCAATTGTGCCTACAACTGACATCTACCCAATTTTTTTTTTTTTTTTTTTTTTTTTTGAGTTGGAGTCTCACTCTTTCGCCCAGACTGGAGTGCAGTGGCCACTCCCAGCCACCACAACCTCGACCTGCTGGGCTCCGGCTATCCTTCCGCCTCAGCCTTCTGAGTAGCCGGAATTACAGGCGCGCACTATCACACCCGGCTGATTTTTTGATTTATTGTAGAGATGAAGTCTCGCTGCCCAGGCAGGTCTCGAACCCACGGGCTCAGGCAATCCACTCATCTCGGCCTCCCAAAGGCGCGGGATTATAGGCTGAGCCACCGAGCCCGGCTCATCTATCCAATTTATAATATATAATGGATGAGGTTTTAATTTTGTGAATTCCCTACTTTTAGAATTCTCAAAATCCCTGCTCTCATCTTACTGTGCTGAGTGCTTTGTAAGCATTTGATAAATCTTTTATTGCATCAATTCACACTTTCTCATTGGTTAGGAGACTATTTGCTCGATATTGATTCTCACTATATTTTTCTTTCATAAAATAAATAAGCCTTTGATCAAACATAGAGCTTTCAAAGAAGTAGTTACGGAGAGATGACAGGTCTCTCCCACCCATAAGAAAACCTAGCTTAAAATTTTTAATGTTGAAGCAAAGATTCTCACAGGATGCCTTCATTTTCTTATTTGCGTGCTATGTTTTTCTCCTGTACTAAAATACAAAGAAAAATATTTTAAAGTGTATATTTTGTATGAATCTATTGCTATACAACAGTTAGTTTTGAACACAGTGAATTTTGGAATGCATGTCTCAAACAAATATTGAACACATAATTTTGTTAAACTGCTTCTCACCAAATAGTTGGTTAATTTTTGGAATTTAAATTACATTCAGCAACAATTAGAAAAAATAGTATGTCATATTCAAACCAACTTGACATGCAAATGATTTTTTTGGGGGGAAACAGGCTATATTATAAAATGTAATGCATTTTCCTTCTACTATATCTAATGCTTCTTTCTATCTTGACTTGGAGTATATTAAAGTAATTAAATCCCCCTGAAGTTTCATGTATTTGTTTACAAAAAAGAAAAAGAAGCATAATATACTACTCTTATTTATTCCATTACTAAAACTCTTACATTTTTAAAAAAGCAATACCGGGCAAAGTCACTTGTTTTGAGAACCGATGGAATTAGTGAAAAATTCAATTATTCCAAATCTGGGTTTATTGTAGATCTTAAGAATTATCAAAAAATTAAAAAGTATATTGCTATATTAAAGCTTTTGGGGAAAAAAAAGTCATGCTAAAATTTGTTTTAGAATTTTTTAAAATGTACAACTTTATATGTAGGATTATTTTTCCCTTTGCCATATGCCCTGTGACTATTTTGAACTGCTAACCTGATGGGATCTGGGAACACATCACGTTGACTGACTCCTTATCTACTTCTTTACTTCATAGTACATTGCCTGTACACAGTGCGAACTCTAATAAATATTTGATGGAGAAAAGATCTAGTAGCAGGAAAACGAGACTGCAAGAAATAGAGAGTCAAGTCTATGGAATAATAATTAGGGAGAAACTCCTTGTACACCCAGGGAAAACCCTAAGGAACAGGCTTCAAAGCAATTCCAAGTGAATTCTTCCAGATAATCAACAGTGACCTAGTTAAGATTGTAAACAATGATATAAAGCAAACCCAGTAAAATATATCACTCCATCTACCAAAAATGGCACATGTGACCAATAAGAGCATATTTTTAAAATGATGTGAAAAAAGTTTATCTTTGGCACTGTCTTTTTTCTCTTCTATGCATTTACTTTGTTTTTCTCTGTATAAATATAATTTATTCTTATTATTAATACTAGTATCCATTCACATGTATTCCTATGCTTCTCACCCATTTCATAAAACATGCTTGTCTAGATACATCCTTCTATTTTCACTGGATCATATTTTCCTAATACATATTGTTCCCTCTTGGTCACAAAGTGGATTCTTTTTCTAATTCTGATAAGTTAATTCTTTCCATATCTCATAGATAACAAATTCTTCTTCCCCACGCTTCATATTCCATTTCATTTGAAGAGAGCTCGAATAATCATGTACATGGGTCATATATAATATCTATTATATATCTGTCATCTATTTATCAATCTAATCCACCTACTTATTTACTTAATATGTCTTTTCTTTGTCCCCTCATTCAACACTCTAACAAAGTAGAGAGAATCATCTGAAAAGTAGAACTTTGAGGAGAAACCAGGCATACATATATTGTTTTCCCTCCTCTGTTTCCTTATGAACAATGTCTAGAGTACATATTCCCTCCATGCCAGAAAACTCTACCTGTATTTAAGTCTATTTAATTCAAGTTTTTAGGATTAGAACAATACTTCTCATATATGAACCATATTCTCCAAATTAGACTTTGTCAGAAATTGCTTTTAAAAATTGTCCTACATATGTTGACATTTTTGTTTTCAGTATATTCATAGTGTTGTCTTATAGAAGAGTGTCAATTTTTTGGAGTCCTTTGTATCAAATCTAGTCAGTAATGCTTTCTAGTAGAGCACAACTCTGTATAACATCAATATTAGCATGTTTGGTGTAAAGAAAAAGAGCCTGAAAAGTGTTTTGCTGACAAACGTGAGCATGTTATCCTAAATAATTTCTCAATAAAATATCTGAAGAAACACACTGATCATTTCCAAATTTTATTTTTTTATTTTAATTTTAATTTTTTGAGTACGAGTCTCACTCTGTCGCCCAGGCTGGAGTGCTGTGGCACACTCACAGCCACTGCAGCCTCGGCCCACTGGGCTCAGGCAATGCTTCCACCTCAGTCTTCCAAGTAGCTGGTACTACTTGGAATTAACCTGGCTAATTTTTTTATTTATTGTAGAGACGAGATCTAAGTTTCTCAAGCTGGTCTTAAATCCCTGGACTCAAGCAATCCTCTCACCTCCATTTTCCAAAGTGCTGGAATGACAGTTGTGAGCCACTGCACCTGGCTCCAAATTTTATTTGGAATGTTTTTTGCACTCTTTTCTTCTAAGCATGGACAAATATATATAAAAAAAAAGATACCAAACTAAAAAATCTAACAGAACAGCTGGAGAAAGTGAAACATCTAACAATATCCTCTCCCCAGGAAATAGTCAAAAGTAAATTCTAAATAGGATTTACAAATACCCCAGCATTGGCTGTGCACCAAAGAATCTGTAACAGGAAAAAGGCAATAGACATTTTTCCTCAAAAACTGTGGCCTCACTCTGAGCCCTGCTTTTTAGAGTTTGTTGTAGCAATGCTACTATAACACACAGATAAACAAAATTGTAAGTCAGTAAATAGCAGTGGGATGTGCAAACCCAGAGCACACATTTTAACCCTCCTTTAAGGCTTGCTTTGGGTACACATAACTTCAAGACTCTCTAAATATTCTATATTCTTGCTTTGCATCCTGCAAAAGTAAGGAACAGGTCTACAAGGATATTCCTTAAAATAAAAAAAGAGAAAGAACTTGAAATTATACCTCAACAAACTTGCATTTGACTGGAAGAGAACAGTTAATAGGATGATTTTGTCTTGTCTTGGGTCAAAATAAAACTTTAGTTACTTACTTGGTTCAAGCAGATAATTAAGAAAAATTAAAGAAAACTGTTGTACTCCAATAATAATATAACAAAATACTTTAGACTGAGTAAATTACAAACATTATAAATTTATTTTTTTCTGGATCTAGAGGCTGGAAAGTCCAACATCAAGCAGATTTGCTATCTGGTGAGGGCCTGTTCCTCATAGATGGCACCTTCCAAGTTTGCCTTCACATGGCAGAAAGAGCAAAGGAGTTTCCTCAAGCCTCTTTAATAAGGGCTTTAATCACATTTATTATGATGACTCCTCATTTCTTAATCACTCCTCAAATGCCCCATCTCTTGATGCTATTACATTGGGAATTTTGAGGGAACACCAGTATTTAGACCATAATGTTCTGCCACTGGCCCCTCCAAAATACATGCCTGTCTCCCATGATAGATACATTTCTCCCAACCCAATAGCTTCAAATGTCTGAACACATTTCAGCATCAACTCAAAGTATAAATCTAAAGACTCATTTAAATATAATCTCATGAGATATGGGTGAGATACAAAGATATGCTTTATCCTGAAGCAAATTCTTCTTCATCTATGAGCCTGTGAAATCAAGTGAATTATGTACTTCTAAAAAACAGTGGTGGGACAGGCATAGGACAGAGTTTCCTGATACCAACATCAGTCATTGTCTGTGCTGCTATGACATTAATACTACAGATTGAGAAATTTATCAACAGCATAAATTTATTGCACACAGTTCTAGAGGCTAGGAAGTTCAAGATCAGTGTACCAGAAGATTCTATATCTGATGAAGGCTTATTTCTCCTATATAGCACCTTCTATGGGTGTCCTCAAAAGGCAAAAAAGAAAACTGGCTCCCTCTATATTCATTTATAAGAATACTAATCCTATTTATGAGGGCAGAACCCTTATGACCTAGTCATTTCCTAAACGGCCCACTTTTTAATATCATCAAAATGGGGATTAAGTTTCTTGTTTGTTTGTTTTTTTTCCTTCAACATTTATTTATTTTAGGTATTTTTTTATTTTAAAGATGTGGGGTATAAGTTAAGATTGAGTACATAAGTGGTCTAGATACAGGTGAAGTTTGGACTTCCCGTTGATCTTCACTTCACCTGGATTAGAATCGAGCACCCTTATTAATTTTATGTGGCCCTGCCCTGGCACTTTCCACTACTGCCAATCCCTTTCTTGTAGTATTGTGATAGGTGTACAGGGTCTACTTAAGAGTAAGAATATATGGTGTTCAGTTTTTGTTTTTGTGTTTGATCACTGAGTGTGATAGACTCCAAATTCATCCAAGTTGCTGCAACATCCATAATTTTGCCTTTCTTTATGGCTACATAATATTTCATCGTGCTTATATGTCACATTTTTTTTCCAGTCCAGTTCCAATAGACAGCACAGTTGGTTTCATGTTTTTGCTCTTGTGAATAGTGCTTCAATAAACATACATGCATAGATATATTTTTTGTGGAATGATTTGATTTCCTCAGGTATATTCCCAGAAGGGGACTGCTGGGTTGTATGGAAGGTCAATTTCTAGTTCTATTGTGAATCTCCACACTGTTATCCTCAGAGGTTGAACTAGTTTGCACTCCCACCATTATAGAAAGGTTTACTTTTCTCTGCATCCTAGTCAGTATCTGTTATTTTTTTGTTTTATTAATGAAGGTCATTCTTACTGGAGTTAGGTGGTGTATCAGTGTGGTTTTGATTTGCATTTATCAGATGCTTAGTGAGGCTGAACATTTTTTCATGTGTCTGTTGGTTGCTGATATATCTTCTTTTGAGAAGTGTCCCTTTTTTTTACCTTTTGACACATTTGAGTTCCTTGTAGATCCTGGATGGATTTTAGACCTTTGTCAGATATACAGTTGGCAAATATGTTTTCCCATTCTGCGGGCTGTCTCCCCACTTTCTTGATAGTTTCTTTTACTTTGCAGAAGCTTTTCAGGTTTATGAAGTCCCACTCGTCTATCTTATCCCTTATGGCATGGGCATTTAATGTTTTGATCAGGAATTGGTTGCCTTTTATAATTTCCATAAGGGTGACTCCTGTGTTTTCTAAGATTCCTATGGTTTGAGGTTTTACATTTAGATCTTTGATCCATATGGAGTTGATTTTCGTGTACGGTGATAGGTAGAAGTCTTGTTTCATACTTCTTCATGTGATCAGATGGTTTTCTCAACACCATTTACTGACTATGTTCTCTCCCCACTGGTTGTTGGTGGAGGCTTAGTCAAAGATGAGTTGGCTGAGAAATTAAGGTTTTGCTTCTAGAAACTCTATATGGTTCCATTGGTCTATATGGCCTGTTCTTGTATCAATAACAGGCTGTTAGGATTACTGTAGCCTTATAATAAAGTTTAAAGCCTGGGTGTGATACCACTTGATTTGTTTCTTTTGCGGAATATCATTTTGGCTATTCATGGTCATTTTTGTTTCCATATGAATTTCTGTATTGTTGTTTCCAAGTTTGAGAAGAATTGTAATGGTAATTTAATGGATATTATGTTAAATCTGTAGATTGTCTTGGGTAGGATGGACATCTCAACAATGTTAATTTTCCCATTCCATGAGCATGAGATATTATTCTGTTTATTTGTGTCTTTGACTTCTTTAAACCGTGGTTTATAGTTTTGTTGTAAAGGTCTTTTACTTCTGTGGTCAGGAAGATGCCAAGGTATTTCATTTTTTAATGACTATTGTGAATAGGATTTTACTTTTTATTTGATTCTCTGCCTGTTTGATGTTGATGTGTAAAAATGTGACTGCCTTTTGCATGTTGATTTTATACCTTGCCATTTTGCCAAAGTCCTTTATTAATGCAAGGAGATTTCTGACAGATTCCCTTTGGTTTTCCAGTTATAGGATTATATTTTCTTCAAAAAAGAATAACAACTTTCTCTTTTCCTATTTGTGTACCCATGATATCCTTCTTTTGAACGATTACTCTAGCTAGGACTTCCAACATTATGTTGAACAGGAAAGGTGAGAGTGGGCAGCTTTGTTCTGATATGCAAGGAAAATTCTTCCAATTTCTGTGAATTTATTAATATATTAACTGTGGATTTATCATGGATAGTTTTTACTATTTTGAAATATATCCCCTCTCTACCTAAGTGTTCAAGAGTCGTTATAAAGAATGGATACTGGATTTTATCAAAAAACTTTTCTTCATCTAATGATATAATCATGTGGTTCTTATTCTCATAACTGTTGATGTATTTAATTACATTTATGGCCAGCAGTTGTTAAACCATCCCTACATCCTGGGGAGGCAGCCTACTTGGTGGATAATTTTTGAGATTTGTTGTTGGATCCAATTTGCTAGAATCCTGTTGAGTATTTTTGCTTCTATGTTCAACAGGGATATTGACCTGTAGTTCTCTTTACCCACTTGGGTATCAGTGTAATGTTAGCTGCATACCATGATTTGGTGGGAGTTCTGTCTTTCTTGCTTGCTTGGAATTTTTTCAACAGAATTAGTGTCAGCTCCTCCTTGAATGTTTTGTAGATTCCACTGGAAAGCTATCTAGTTCAGGGCTTTATTTTATTTTATTTTATTTTATTTTTGTAGGTAGTTTTCTTATGATGGAGTCAATTTCCTATGTTGTTATTGGTCTATTTAGGGCCTCTATTTCTTTTTGTTTCAACCTTGGGAGGTTGTGTGATATCAGAAAGTTCTCCATTTTGTTAAGGCTTTCAAATTTGTTTTCATATTAGTTTCCATATATGTGTTAATAGGAATCTTCTGTATTTCTTCAAGATCAGTTGTGACTTGATCTTTTGCATTTCTGATTGTGTTTATTTGGGCCTTTGTCTCTTTTTCTTGGTCAATCTGGCTAGTGACTCATCAATCTTCTTTATGCTTTCAAAGAACCAGCTTTTTTGTTTCGTTGATTTTTTTCTATGATATTTTTGTCTTCTATGGCCTGTATTTGGGCTTTTACTTTGGTGGTCTGAATTTTTCTGCTGAAGTTACAGTGTTGGTGATCTTGCTTTTCCAGCTCCCTTGGGCGATGTGTTAGGCTGTTTACTTGTGATCTATTTTCTTGATGGGTGTTCATAGAGAAATATATTCCCCTCTTAGAACTGAACCGCCTGGGCAACTTGGTGAGACCTCATCTCTACAATAAATAAAAAATGAGCCGGGTGTGGTAGCCTGTGCCTGTAGTTCCAGCTACTCGGAAGGCTGAGGCGGAAGGATTGCCGGAGCCCAGCAGGTCGAGGCTGTGGTGGCCAGGAGCAGCCAATGTACTCCAGTCTGGGCGACAGAGTGAGACTTAAACTCAAAAAAAAAAAAAAAAAGAACTGATTTTACAGCATCCCAGAGGTTTTGGTAAGATGTGTCTTTGTTTTCATTTGTTTCCAAGATCTTTTGACTTCTGTTTTGATATCTGTGTTGGCCCAGAAGTTTTTCAGCATAGTGCTTTTTAGTGTCCATGTCTTTGTGTGTTTTGGGGTGGCTCGTGTTGGTGGCAATATTTATTCTTATTGTGCTGTGGTCTGAGGAGGTGCATAGTAGCATTTCAATCTTATAGAATTTGTTTATGCTTGGTTTTTGGCCAAGGATGTGGTTGATCTTGAAGTATGATCCATGTGGTGATGAGTAGAATGCATAATCCAGGGTTGTTGAGTGGAATGTTTTGTAGATCTCTATTAAGTCCATTTTATCAAGTGTCAATTTAAAGTTCTGGATCTCCTTATTGATTTTCTTTTTTTTGCCTCAATGATCTATCTAGGGTTATTAGTGTGGTATTTAAGTCCCCATTTATAATAGTGTTAGAGTCAATATACTTTTTTAGTTTACTTAGTAGTTGCTGTATAAATCCTGGTGCTTCTCTGTTGGGTGCATATATATTTAGGATAGATATTTCTTGTTGATAGATTAAACCTTTTATCGTTATGTCTTTCATATCTTTTTAAATTTTTGTTAACTTGAAGATTATTTTGTGTGATATTGAAATTGTGACTCATATCTCTTTTGTTTCCTATTCACCTGAAAATTTGTTTTCTATCCTGTAACTTTAAGTCTGTGGGTGTCTTTTGTAGTGAGATGTGTATCCTATAGGCAGCATATTGTTGGGTCATGCTTTTTTATCCAGTTTGCCATTCTGTCTTTTGAGTAGTACATTTGGTTCATTCATGTTCAGGCTGACTATTGAAATGTGAGAGTTTATTCCTGTTGTGATGCTCTTATAAAGCTTTTTTGCTTGCTATTTTTGTTTTCTTTTAACTTTTGGCTTGATATATGTGTGTATTTTCAAGTTTGCAGTAGTAATATATTCTCCATTGATTCTGCTCTCCTGGAGAGTGTTTGGTCATTCTCTTTTTTTCCCATTCTTCTATGCTTGATACTTTCTTAAGCATTTTCTATAGAGCTGGTCTGAAAGCAACATCATCTCTTATGGATTGAATGTATGGGAAGGATTTTAATTCTCCACTGCTGATGAAGTTTAGCTTAGCTGGGTAGGAAATTATTGGTAGGAATTGTTAATCTTTGATAACTTTGGAGATTGGAGTCAAGTTCCCTTCTAACTTGCAGTGTTTCTGTAGATATATCTGCTGCTATTCTAATTGGTCTTCTCTAAGCAAACAGAAACTACCTAGTCTGATCTTTCTCGCTGTTTTTAGGATTTTTTCTTTTATATCTACTTTGTGTAAGAAATTACTGTGTGACTGGGAGTTAGTCTTTTCTTGTGATGCCTTGAGGGAGTTCTCTGAATCTCTTGCATTTAGATGTTGTGTCTCTGATGAGATGAGGAAAGTTTTCTTAGATAACTTCATGAAATGTTTGTTCCAGGGTGTTCTCCATCTCCCTTTCTTCCTCAGGAATACTAATTAGGTATAAGTTTTGTCTCTTAATATAATGCATATGTCAATCATTTGACTTCCCAGCAAGATGGAGATGGAACAAGTCAGACTGTGAGAGTCTCCACAAAAGTAAGTGCCCATAAAGACTCTCTGCATGAGTGGTTGTGTGCCGGTGGATGAGTGAAAGAAAATCCATCTAAGGGGAGACTTTGGTTCATGCACCTAGGGCTCTCCACCAAAAATGACTACAAGTCACTGCCCTGAGATTGGAGACCTGGGCATGCAGGATTGTCTGCCATTCTCAGGATTGTCTGCCATTCTCTTGAGAGGAGGCAACAGAGAACAGCCTCCTCTCACCATCTGCCACCCAATCACGCCATCACCTGCAGCAGCAGACCAGGCATGAGCTGGAGGAACCGTGAAGAAAGCAGTTCATTGAAATCTGGACTAAAGCTCCAATGTTGGTGACGGGAAGTTGATGGGTACCATCTTCTCAGTCCTGGGACTGGGCAGAGACTTGCATTGCTCCACCCAGTTCTGCCCAGCATCCATCTTGGGACCCAGAGGCTATTCTTTCATTGAATTCAAAGAGACAGACCCCTCTTCCCCACACTAGAACAGGTACAGACACGTCAGATCTAAGTGGGAGACCTGACAGCAGCAACAGTGAGTAGGGAGGCAAACAGACATCCCACTACATGGACAGATTTCAAGCCAGTGGAAAATGGGTTCCAGGAGACCTACATACCTGTGAGCCAGATACTAGGATCTGCAGATAGCATCTGAATCACAGTTTCCCCTTTAATTAAATCTTTTCTTTTTTTTTTAATTGTGAGTCCTTTATTAGAAGGCCAGTGATTGAGAGTGGACTAGTGTCCCAAAGAACTCTCAGTCCTGAATAGAGTGAGTAGTGGGTTTTTAAAGGTAAAAATTACATAAGTTGTACAGTTTGATTGATATTTCTTGGCAATACATTTGATTAGTAAGGGGTATGGATGGTTACAGAATTTACACAACTTGGGAGTTTTCAACCACTAAAAGGTACAGGAATGTGGGTGTGCAGGATGATTATGGGAAGATTACATAAGGGGGTTATTCCTAGGTTAATATGGAAGATCTGTCACAAAATGGAGTTACTTATGTCAAGTAAGCTATTACAGGTTATTATAGGTTTTTTCAGATTAGACGCTTCATATTTCATTCCCCCTTTTACTTGTTCATGAGTCAATGTGTTGACTCATCAGTCAGAAGTATATTACTGGACTGGAGTCTCATATATAGGAGCTTTACAGAACTGATTCATTGTTTGATAAATGAATAATCCAATTTATTACACAGGGTTTGATAAGTAGACCAAGGAGTAGAAGTATGAAGGGTCTAACTAGTAACAAGAAATGTTAAACATGGGTTCCAATCAAACAGGTCTGGAACCAGGATTTATTAGTTTCTCTTTTTTGTTGTTATTTGTTTAAATTTTCTCTGACCTTTTGAAGAGTATCTCTAATAACCCCTGATTTGCTGGCATAAAAGAAACAAGCATTTCCAAGGGCTATACCGAGTCCTCCTTGTGATAGGAAAAGTAAGCCTATGCCTCTACAATTTTGAAGGACAACTTCAGCCAGGGATTCTACCTGGTTATGGAGTTAATCCATGGCAAATTGTAGATTTCCTAGGCCAGCATCAATTTCTAGAGCAAGGTGAGATAGACTCAGTTCTCCACAAACCATGCAGAGTGCAGTGTTCCCACTATTCTTAGTCCGATTAAGGTAGGTACTACCAAGGGAATAGGGCATTTTGAACAAGTAATTGGAAGACCAGGGGAAGTGAGTAGAAGAGCTCCTTCAGGTCCGCTATAAGCATAAATCTGAGGCAGCACATGAACAGTGATATATAAGGTAGGCTAATTAAACATTTTGATAGTAGCACACTTGGTAAGGTCTGTGGGACTGACCAACCAAGTATTGTCAGGAGCCATATAGGCCATGGATCCAGTCATAGTTGCAATGAGAGACAAGTTACAAATATCAGAGAATGGAGAATTTGTTAGATTGTAACCTGGAGTTATGAGACAGGAAGCTTTACCAGTAATGTGAATTATTTCTGTAGTGCAGTTAGTTTTCCAGATGATAGAATTTTCAACACCTATGCCCACATAGTAAGTGGCTTTTGGTTTTAAACAAAGCCAACATCTGAGGCCAACTGGGACATAGTGATGTAAAGCAGACAGTGCATATTTTTTAACATGGAAAAAGACTAGGGTTGACAGGCCAGGTTTGGGAGCGGTCGAGGTGAACTTGGGAGTTGTTGGAATGAACCTGGGGTTGTGATTAGATTGGCAGAAGGTAGGGGCTTAGGTGGCAACTGGTGGTAGCCGAACAGGGGATCCTTCAGCTCTGCCAACGTTCCTATTGGTTTGGTCATGGTTTTATAGGTGATTGTTTGCTACCAGATGGTGAATAAGGCACCATGGTCATACCCATTCGTATAGAGTCATATACCCCAAGTATTTCCTGTACTCCAGGAATAATGGAGAGGATTGATAACCTTTATATATATATATAGGTTGTCCCAGGCCAGCACCCAGCCAAAGGGTAATTTCAGAGGTGTCATTAGGCCTCCCACTGTAAGTTGCAATGGTGATGCATTTCCAGTCTGGGCAAAAATAGTCATTTTCCTGGTTACAACTGTGGTTCAGTGGGGTTACTGGGACAGAGATAAAAGTTTACTTCTTTTACATTACTGGGGGCGCATGATTTGCTGTACTAATGATTTTTTATATTGTGTCTACCGTACAGGCTTCCAGATATACATTCCTTTTTTATTTGTGCCAGGTCAGGAAAGTTTACTTTAAACTGGACCAGAGGTGAACCATGGGTCCTGTTTTGGATTGCTAGGACCTTTCCTGATGTGAAAGAGATTAAAGAAAAGGTATAGGCAGTATAGTAATCATTTCAAGAGAAGGGAAACAAATTAAGAAACAACACTATGACATAGTACAGCAATAAAACATTCTATGCATAGGAGATAGGATATCATTAACAGAGATTTTTTGCCACATTTCCAATCTGCAGGAGTTATAGTAAGCAATCCTGCACCAAAGTCCAAAACAAGTGGGATAACAAAAATAAGAGGTAAAGACTGGGTACAACACATATAAAGAAATTAGCAACCAATCTGAGTCCCATGGTTAAGATGTACATCGAAAGGTGACCTTGAGAGGGTTCTTGGAGTTCTTGGTTGCCGTCCAGATGACCGAACGGTGGCTGTTTTCCCTTGGTGAATGAGGGAGTGGATATTTGGGGTCCCTCACCATTGCATCTCAGTCCACAAACTGGTGGAGTTAGGTCAGTTTCCCTAGCCCTCTTGACTCGGGTGTGGTGAATCCAGACTGGTATCCCGCCAACCTTGATCACTGTTGGAGTGGTGAGGATGATAAGAAATGGTCTCTTCCAGACAGGAGTTAGTCCTTCCTTCTGGAACTTTTTGATGAAAACCAGGTCATTGGGCTGGAATGATGACAGGGCATGAAGGAAGGAGTGGGTAAAACAGCATGAACACTGGAGTGTACAGTCGCCTGGACCTGTTGTAAAGACTGGAAATACTTTAACAGAGATTGGTTAGTTATTTCTTCCAGAATGGGATCCTGCAATCAGGGCAACACAGTAGGGGGGTCTTCCAAACATGATTTCATATGGAGTAAACCCAGCCTTATATGGGGTGCATCAAGAACGGAGAAGAGTTATGGGCAAAAGATTTACCCATTTTTCACTGGTTTCTATTATTAATTTAGTTAAAGTAGATTTTTGAGTTTGGTTCATGCATTTTACCCACCCAGAATTTTGTGGTCGGTAAGCACAATGCAATTTCCAGTTTATGTTTAGTGCCTTACTAACCAGTTGTACTATGGATGAGGTGAAGACAGGACTGTTGTCGGACCAATAGAGAAGGGAAGACCAAACCTAGGAATAATTTCATTTAGTAAAAACCTGGTAACTATTAGAGCGGTTTCATTTTTGGTGGTAAAGACTTATGCCCATCCAGAAAAAGTAGCTACAAATACTAGCAAATAATTGTACCCCACATGAGGGGGCTTTATTTCAGTGAAGTCTACTTCCCATTTTTCTCCAGGAGTTGCTTCTTGAGTCCTAATGCCATTCAAAAATCTGAGACCTTGTTTTGCATTGACTTGGGTACAGGCCGGGCACATAGCAGCTGCTGTGATAAAAATGATTCAAAAGCTCAGTCATTTTAGTACCACCCAAATGGATAGTAGAATGTAGCTGTTTTACCAAGGTATGTCCCAAAGTTTCAGGCAAAATAATTTTAGAGCATCTGATCAACGATCCAGTGGAGACCTTGTGAGCTCCCACTAGGTCCAACTGTTCCTCTTCTTCCTGGGTATAGGTAGGCTGTTTTGGAAGAGAAGGAGCTGGAAAGGTTTTAGTTAGCAGGATAGTCAGGTGTTCAACTGGGAGTTCTGCTGCCTTCTGAGCAGCCTGGTCTGCCAGGTGATTTCCAGTTGCTTCTGGAGTATTTGAGTTCTAATGTCCCCTGCAATGAATGATGGCTACCTCTTTGAGTTGCCATATAGCCTCTAAGAGGCCTAAAATTTCTTTCTTGTTCTTTTTTAAAATTTTTTTGAGTTGGAGTCTCACTCTGTCACCCAGACTGGAGTGCAGTGGCTGCTCCTGGCCACCGCAGCCTCGACCTGCTGGGCATCAGTGATCCTTCCGACTCAGCCTTCCAAGTAGCTGGAACTACAGGTGCATGCTACCAATTCCCGGCTCATTTTTTATTTATTGTAGAGATGAGGTTCGCCAAGTTGCCCAGGCAGGTCTTGAACCCACGGGCTCAGGCAATCCACTCACCTCACCCTCCCAAAGGCGCAGGATTACAGGTTGAGCCACCGAGCCTGGCTCTTCCTTGTTCTTTATAGTCTTACCTGTTGTGGTAAGAAGACCTGGTTCCTTGTAGATCACGGCATGCACATGAAGTATGGCAAAAGCGTAATGGCTATCAGTGATGTTTACCCACTTCCCTTTTCCCAAGCCTAGGGCCTGAGTTAAAACAATTAACTCAGTCTTTTGAGCTGAGGCACCTTGAGGCAACGCCTGTGACCAGATTGCAACATGAGTCATGGTTATAGTTGCACCAGCCCTGCAGATTTCTTCTATTACCAGGCTGCTATCATCCATGGACAAGGTCCGCATCAGCCTGGCTCAAGGGAGTGTCCCGAAGATCAGGCTGGCTGGCCTGAGAGATGTTCAACATGTCTTTGCAGTCATGCACTGGCATTTCTGGATTGTCATCAGGCAATAGGGTGGCCAGATTAAGGCATTGCATAGGAAAGAAAGTTAGTCTATGTTGGTTGAGCAAGATACTTTGATACTGGGTACTATGAGCATTTGACATCCAGCAGCCAGAAGCCCCGCAGAGCAGAGTTTCAACAGCATGGGGAACAGTCAAAGCCATATTCTGGCCAAAAGTTAATTTATCTGCTTCTTTAACTAGTATGGCCGTGGCTGTAATGGCCTGGAGAGAAGAGGGCCATCCAGAGGTCACTGGGTTGTCTTTTTGACAAATAGTCACTGGTCTCTTCCATGCCCTAGGGTCTGAGTAAGGACCCCTTTTGCAATTCCTCATTGTTCATGAATGAACAAGTGGAAAGGCTTGGCAACATCTGGAAGAGCTAGAGTCAGGGCTTGGGGCAGAGTTGTTTTTAACTGCTGGAACATTTGTTCCTCAGCAGGAGTCCTGTTCAAAGACTGATTCCCTGCCATGGCTGTGAACAGAGGTTTGGCAATTTCAGTAAACCCTGGGATCCATAGTCAACAATATCCCGCCACCCCTAGGAATTCCTGGGAGCTGAGGGATCAAAAGGCATGTAGGTCTGAAACGCCTCTTGGAGGCGCTCAAGGAACACCCCTAGAGACTCCTCACGTCCCTGGAGAATCTCAGTGATTTTGGAAAGATTTATAGGCTTTCAAGTTGCCCCCTTTAATCCTACTAATAGAGCCCAGTGATAGGTATTCAATGCCCTAGATCCTGGAGAGGTGTTAGGGTCCCAATCTGGGCAAGAAAGGGGAAAATCTCTATCTAGTATATCTTGGTTCTCTTCTTGTGTGCCTCCCAATGAGTCTAGAATAAACTTCCTGGCCTCAGTTCTAATGCATTCTTGCTCTTCAGCAGTAAGCAAAGTGACAAGGAGCTGCTGACAATCTTTTCATGTGGGGTCATAGGTATGCATAACTGATTCCATTAAAGAAATCAAGGCCTGTGGTTTAGTTGAGAACAGGAGGTTCTGATACCTCCAGTTATACAAATCAGAAGAGGAAAAGGGAGTATATACCATAAACAACCACCCAGTTTGATCTGCTCCTGACACAGGAGGAACTTTCTGGAGGGGAAGGAGTGGTTCTGGATCAGTCCAGTACCAAAGTCAAGCAGTCAGAGGCAGAGAAGACAAAAACAGGTGTAGGTCTGAAACGCCTCTTGGAGGCGCTGTAGCTAGGGATGGTTGTGGGCAAACAGAGGTGATGTAGGTAACAGTGGGTGAGGAAGCCTGAGAAGCATTCGGTGGAGGGTTAGAGTTAACTGGATCATCAAGAGGAACCTCAGTAGAGGGGGGTAAAACAGGATACAACCCAGAGGAAGCAGAGGCTACAGGTAATGGGTACGGTGCAACCTTTGCCTCAAGAGAGGTGGTTTAGGTGAGGGAAGGTCCATAACATGAGGATTAGTATGTCTTGTCCACTTAAGAGATGAGGAGACCAGGATTCAACTGGTGGTTTCAAGAGAGCATGCATTTAACCAGGGTGGTAGGTTCTAGACCAAATTTAGCCACTGATCACTGTAGGGGAACTGCTCCAGATGGCCAGGATTCCCCATCACAACCTTCCAAACAGATTCAGTAAACTTAACATCCAGAGACCCTGTAGAGGGCCATCCCACATTAAATGCAAGCCAATTTATGTTACAGAGGGTTCAGAGTCTGCCTTTTGAGAGGCGGATACTGTAGTCCTCAGCAACAGAGAAATTCTTTAGCATACAGTCCAGAGGACTGACAGACTTTGAATTCTGAGATCCCATGAACAGAGGGAGTAGTGGGTTTTTAAAAGTGTAAATTACATAAGTTGAGCCGGGCTTGGTGGCTCAGCCTGTAATCCGCGCCTTTGAGAGGTGAGTGGATTGCCTGAGCCCATGGGTTCAAGACCCACCTGGGCAGGTGAGACCTCATCTCTACAATAAATCAAAAATTAGCTGAGCGTGGTAGTGCATGCCTGTAATTCCAGCTACTTAGAAGGCTGAGGTGGAAGGATTGCCGGAGCCCAGCAGGTTGAGGCTGTGGTGGCCAGGAGCAACCATCTGCACTCCAGTCTGGGTGACAGAGTGAGACTCCAACTCAAAAAAAAAAAAAAAATTACATAAGTAGTATAGTTTGATATTTCTTGGTAATACATTTGATTAGTAAGGGATACAGATGGTTACAGAATTTATGCAACTAGGGAGTTTCCAACCACCAAAAGGTACAGGAATGTGGGAATGCAGGATGATAATGGGAAGGTAACATAAGGGGGTTATTCCTAGGTTAATATGGAAGATTTGCTACAAAATGGAGTTTCTTATGTCAAGCAAACTATTACAGGTTATTATAGGTTTATTCAGGTTAGAAATATTCAGATTAGAGTCTAGAATAAGCTTCCTGACCTCAGTTCTAATCCATTCTTGCTCTTCACAGTAAGCAAAGTGACAAGGAGCTGCTGACAATCATTTCTGTATTGCCAAGAAATAGCAAACTGGACAACTTATGTAATTTTTACTTTTAAAGACCCACTATTCACTTCATATTTCAGTGCAATTCCTCTCCCATAAATCCATCTGTAATGTATCATGTATAATTTCTATTTTTAGTTTTTTTTTTCCTGTTACTAATTCCTTCCTCTAATTCTCTTATTTTTTTTTTATTATTATAAAGATGTGGGACACAATTCAGGGTTAATTATACAAATATTGATTATGTAGGTACCCTTGTTGATGAGATATGCCCTCCCTCCCCTAGTAGTTGCCCTCAACCACCAATCCAACCCCCCACTCCCCTGACAATATCCCTTTACTGCCAATCACTTTCTTATAGTATTAGAATTGTTCAAGGTCCGCTTATGAATGAGAACATATGGTACTCTGTTTTTTGTTTCTGTGATAGATCACTGAGTGTGATCAACTCTAAATCCAAGTTGCTGCAAAGTCCATATGGTTGTCCTTCTTTATGGCTGTGTAATATTCCATTGTGTATATGTACCACAGTTGTTTTATGCAGTAAAACTTCAATAGGCAACATGGTTGGTTCCATGTTTTTTCTATTGTGAATAGAGCTACAACAAACCAATGTGTGCAAGTATATTTTTTGTAGAAAGGTTTCAGTTCTTCTGGGTATATTCCCAATAGGGGAATTGCTGGGTCATATGGAAGGTCAAATTTCTACTTCTTTCAGAAATTGTCACACTGTCTTCCAAGAAGGTTGCACTAGTTTGCATTCCCACCAGCAGCGTAGAAGTGTTCCTTTTTCTCCACATCCTTGCCAGCATCTGTTGTTGTTTGTTTTATTAATGATGGCCATTCTTACTGGGGTTAGGTGGTATTGCAATGTAGTTTTGATTTGCTTTTCTCTGATGATGAGTGAGACTGAGCACTTGTTCATGTGTCTGTTGGCTGCCCATATATCTTCTTTTGAGAAGTGTCTATTCATGTCTTTTGCCCACTTTTTAAAGGGACCTTTTTGTTGTTGTTGTTGTTGTTTTTGTTTGTTTTTTTTTTCCTATCAGTGCATGTGAGTTCCTTGTAGATCCTAGATGTTAGGCCTTTGTCAGACATAGAATTGGCAAATATTTTTTTCCCATTCTGTGGGCTGTCTCCCTGTTCTCTTGATGGCTTCTTTTGCTTTGCAGAAACTCAACAGTTTGATGAGGTCCCACTTGTCTATCTTATTTCTTAAGGTACTGGCCTTTAGAGTTTTGAATAGGAATTGGTTGCCAGTTCCAATTTTCATAAGGGTATCTCCTGTGTTTTCTAAGATTCTTATAGTTTGGGGTTTTACGTTTAGGTCTTTGGTCCATTTAGATTTAATTTTTGTGTATAGTGATATGTAGGGTTCCTGTTTCAATTTTCTGCATGGGTCAGCCAGTTTTCCCAGAACCATTTATTGAATAGGCTCGCCTCTCCTCCGTGGTTGTTGTTGGAGGCTTTGTCAAAGATGAGTTGGTTGAGGAATTGAGGCTTTGCTTCCAGAATCTCTATTCTGTTCCTTTGGTCTATGTGCCTGTTCTTGTACCAAAACCAGGTTGTTTTGATTACTGTAGCCTTATAGTAAACTTTGAAGTCTGGAAGTGTGATACCTTCTGCTTTGTTTCTTTTACTAAGGATTGTTTTGGCTATTTGTGGTCATTTATGTTTTCATATGAATTTCTGTATTGTCATTTCCAGGTCTAAGAAGAATGATGTTGGTAACTTAATGGGTATTGCATTGAATCTGTATATTCCCTTTGGTAGGATGGACATCTTATCATTGTTGATTCTTTCTATCCATAAGCATGGAATATTTTCCCATTTGTTTCTTAAAGTTCATTAAGCAGTGTTTTGTAGTTCTCATTGTAAATGTCTTTCACGTCTCTGGTTAGGATGATGCTGAGGTATTTCATTATTTTTGTGGCTATTGTGAATGGGATTGTACTTCTTATTTGGGTCTCTGCCTGCTTGTTGTTGGTGTATAAGAATGCAACTGTCTTTTGCACATTCATTTTATACCTGAGACTTTGCCAAAGTCCTTTATCAGCACAAACAGGTTTTTGATAGATTCTCTTGTATTTTCAAGGTACAGTATTATATCATCAGCAAAGAAGGCTGACTTGATGTCCTCTTTTCTTTTTTGGATACCACTGATATCCTTCTCTTGTCTAATTGCCCAAGCTAGGACTTCCAACATAATATTGAACAAGATGGGTGAGAGTGGGCAGCCTTGTCTTATTCCAGTTTTCAGGGGAAATGTTTCTAGTTTCTGTCCATTTGGCAATATGTTAGCTGTGGGTTTATTGCAGATGGCACTTGCTATTTTGAGGTATGTTCCTTCTGTACCTAGGTATTTGAGGGTTTTTATAAAGAAAGAATGCTTAATGTTATCAGAAACTTTTTCTGCATCTAATGAGATAATCATGTGGTTCTGGCTTTTACATCTGTTGATGTATTTAATTACCTTATGGTCTTGCAAATGTTGAACTAGTCCTGCATCCTGAAGATGAAGCATCCTTGGTCATGGTGGATGATTTTTGAGATGTGTTTTTGGATCTGATTTGCTAGAATCTTGTTGAGTGTTTTTGCATCTATGCTCATAAGGAGTATTGACTTGTAGTTCTCTTTTTTTTGTTGGATTTTTACTCAGTTTTGTCATCAGTGTGATGTTAGCTTTGTAAAATGATTTGGAGAGAATTCCATCTTTCTCAATTGCCTGGAATAGGATTCAATAGGATTGGTATCAGCTCCTCCTTGTACGTTTTGTAGAATTCTGCTGCAAAGCCATCATTCAGGGCTTTATTTTGTAGGTAGATTTCAAATGTCAGAGTCAATTTCCTGGGTTGTTATTGGTCTATTTAGTGTTTCAAAGTCTTCTTGTTTTAAGCTGGATAGGTTGTGTAATGTCAGAAAGTCCTTCATTTCATTTAGGTTATCAAGTTTGTTTCCATATAGGTGTACATAGTAATCTCTGATAATATTTTGCATTTCTTCAGGGTCACTTGAGATTTGAACTTTTTTACTTCTGATTGTGTTTATTTGCACTTTTTCTCTCTTTTTCTTGGTCATTCTGGCTAGGGGTTCATCAATCTTGTTAATTCTTTCAAAGAACCAGCTTTTTGTTTTGTTGATGTTGTCTATGATATTTTTATATTCTGTGTGCCATATTTGGGCTCCTATTTTTGTGATTTGGATTCTTCTGCTAAAGTTGGTGTTTTGGTGGTCTTCTCTTTCCAGCTCCCTTAGGTGGTTTGTGAGGTTCTCCACTTGTGATCTTTCCATTTTCTTGATGTGTGCTTGTAGTGATATAAATTTCCCTCTTAGAACTGTTTTCATGGCATCCCAAAGGTTTGGGTAAGATGTTTCTTAATTTTCACTAGTTTCCAGGAATCTTTCAATTTCTGCTTTAATTTCAATGTTGACCCAGTAGTTGTTCAACATCATGTTGTTTAGTGTCCATGTCTTTGTGGGCTTTGAGGGAATTTTGTTGGTTTTAATATTTATTTTTATTCCGCTGTGGTCTGAAAATGTGCATGGCAAGATTTCAACCTTATGGAATTTGTTTATGCTTGATTTATGGCCAAGGATGTGATCGATCTTGGAGTATGTTCCATGTGTTCATGAGCAGAATGTATATTCTGTGGTTGTTGAGTGGAATAATCTGTGGGTACCTATTAAGTCCATTTGATCGAGTGTCAAATTTAGGTTCTGAATCTCCTTGTTGATTTTTTGCCTTAATGATCTATCTAGGGCTGTCAGTGGGGTATTCAAGTCACTGGCTATATTAGTGTTAGAGTCAGTATCTTTTTTTGAGTTTATTTAGTAATTGCTTTATAAATGCTGGTGCTCTGTGTTGGGTACATATATGTTTAGGATTAATATTTCTTGTTGATGGATTTAACCTCTTGTCATTATGTAATGTTCTTTTGCATCTTTTTAAATTTTTGATAGCTTGAAGGCTGTTTTGTCTGATATTAAGATTGCAACTCCTGCATTCTTTTGTGATCCATTTACCTGGAAACTCGTTTTCCATCCTTTAACTTTGAGTCTGTGTGCAACCCTTGAAATGAGATGAGTCTCCTGGATGCAGCAAATAATTGGGTCATGGTTTCTTATCCAGTCCACCATTCTGTGTCTTTTCAGTGGTGTATTTAGTCTATTCACATTCAGGCTGATTATTGAAATGTGATTGCTTATCCCTGTCATGAGGTTCTTATAAAGTTTTTTCTTTGGTTGCTTGTTTTCTTTTGACTTTGGGGTTAATGTATGTGTGTGTTTTCAAGTTTCTTGTCATGCTGTATTCTCTGTTGATTCTATGCTCTGCCGTTCTCTTGGGAAGTGTGTGGTCATTCTTTTATTTCTTTCTTCTGTGCTTAATACCTTTTTAAGTGTCTCCTGCTGAGCTGGTCTGGAAGTTGCATAATCTCTTAGGGATTAGATGTCTAGAAAGGATTTTAATTCTCCATCACTAATGAAGCTGAGCTTGGCTGGATAGGAAATTCTTGGCTGAAACTGTTTATCTTTGAGGACTTTGAATATAGGGCTCCCATTCCTTCTTACTTGTAGTGTTTCTGCTGTTAGGTCTGCTGCTATTCTGATTGGTTTTCCCAGGTAAGTAGTCTGACCTTTCTCTATTCCTGCCTTTAGGATTTTTTCTTTTGTGCCTACTTTGTGTAGGTGAATTACTATGTGTCTAGGGGTGGGTGTTCTCATTTGATGTCTTGTGGGTGTGCTCTGTGTCTCTTGTGCTTAGTTGGTCACATCTTTGATGAGATGAGGAAAGTTTTCTTGGATTACCTACTGGAATAATTGCTTCAAGTTGTTCTAATTTTTCTTGTCTTCTTCTGGAATATCAATCAGGCATAGGTTTGATCTCTTGATATAATCGCACATCTCTTGCAGGCTTTGTTCTTTCTTTCTGACTCTTCTTTCTTTTTTTAATAGATCAGGTTAATTCCATGTTCTGGTCTTCAAGTTCTGAAATTCTTTCTTCAGCTACATTAATTTTGCTTTCCATGCTTGTCATCTTATTATTTATTTTCTGAATGAATTTTTTTTAATTGCCAGAATCTCTGTTACAAGTTCTTTCAGTGTTGCATCTTGTATTTCTTGAGTCTTATTCACTATTTCCATCCACCCCCGAATCTCTGTCATATTCTAGGGTTAGTTGATGGTGACTTCCATTATTTGGGCACCAAGGTCTGAGTTTTCAGGAGTTTTGTCTTTGGTAGACTTGAAATTGCCTGAGGTCTTCCTTTAACTTTTCCTCATTTGTGACAGGTCTCTTGTTTTTTTTAGTTCTGTTATTCATTGTCAGTGGGAGAGGCTTTCCCTTCTGATGTTTGCTTGGTCCTCTATTCTTCCCCGATCTGGGCTCTGGATTTGTTCTATTTTGAAATAGGATGGTGGATGGGAAGCTTCGCTCTCTCTTGCAGTTTTTGAACTTCGAATAAAGTGGGGGATGGGTCACTAGGTATCAGAAACTACTTGCAAATTAAAATGTTCACTTATTGTGGTATGTGTTCCCTGACACCCACTCCTCACCACCACTCCATATGATGATGCAAAGCAGAAACCAACACACACAACAAAACAAATCAAAATAAACAAACTGCCACCACAACAAAAAAACCCAAGAAAACTAAATACACACACACATACCTAGCATAAAGTGAATAGAGAAGAAAGGCAGAAAGACCAAAGGGAGGGGGGAAACAAACAAACAAACAAAAAAAGGGGTTCAGATGGAACCCTCACACATATATTGACACACCTCTTAAACTATAAAAAATGAATACTAAATTTAAAAACCCAGAAGAACAAAAGAGCAACAACAACAAAATAGAAAGATGAGCCCTTAATTATTCACACACACATTAGCAGAAAATGACAAGTAAAAGAAAAAAGAAATAGAAAAAGAAAAGAAAAAACAATTGGGGGGGGATGCAGATCCAACCCTCATATACACATTCATGCACAAAGGGAAAATATTATAAAAATCAATGAATAAACAGTCAAAAAAATTTTAATTAAAAAATAATTGAAAATTAAAAACAAACAAGCAAAAAATCTGCCCTCTTGTGGCATGCTTTGTAATTATTCCTCTAATCAGGTATCTCCTACAGAGCCGCCTCTTTCACTATCTCCTCAGGGAATGAAGCAGGGAAGGAGGAGGGGCAGTGGAGGTAGGTGGAGCTGCAGTCCTCCCCTCCCACTCTCGTATGGTCAGGGAGCTCTCTGGTGGGAAGGTATGGTATTGTCTCTTTCCCAGGTGTGTTCTCACAGAAGGTGTCCCAGACAGGCCTATCCTGGAATGGAGTTCTCCTATTGTGACTTATGTCTAGGCTCTACCTGAGTTTGTCCCTCTCAGTCATGGTCCAGCTCTGTGGGTCTGATGTTTGGAGGATTATTGGGGAGGAGGGGTTTGAGTCATCTCCGGACTTACCACTGATCTCTTTGGAGTTTTGCCTCTTCCTTTTCTTGCTGCACCTTTGTCCTGCAGCTGGATCAGGGTAGGGGGTGGGCTACCCGGAACTCAGCACTCCTCAGGTCCCTCTGAAGTTTGTGCTTTCAGGATATTCCCTCTGGGCCACAATCAATCCATGAGTGGTTGATCTGCCAGTCACAGAGATCGGATCTGTTGTTCCATGGTGAGTAAATCAGAGCACTTTCCTGCCCCACCTTCAATATGGTGTTGGGGTGCCTCTCTTGTTCTCTTCTGTGGGAACTTGCCTCTGGACTCCATTCGCAGCCCCTGCCAGGTGCTGAAGTGGTGAGGCAAAACCTGGAGCTGTCTCTCTCCTGTTTCAATGGTGAGGGAGAGCCTGGGGCGATAGTTTCTCACTGCTGCTTTTTCAAAGAAAAACTTCTGTCCATTAAAAAAAAATGCCACTCCGCATTTGTGACCTCTGATCTCTTTGGAGTTCTTCCTCATTCTTTTCTGGCCACACCCTTTGTCCCACAGCTGGATCAGAGTAGGGGGTAGGGCACCTGGAACTCAGCACTCGTCAGGTCTCTCTGAAGTTTGTGCTTTCAGTATATTTCCTCTGGGCCACCTAATGAAATCTTAAAACTGCAAAAAGCATAGTCCTCCATTCCCAGTCCAGGTTCAGAATTGAACAAAACCAGAGGATCTACATAAGGAAGAATGGGAGTTTAAGCAAGTAGAAGTAAAAGCTACCCCCATCACTGAACAACAGAATTTAAAAGAGGTTTTAAAAAAAGGGAGAGAAAAACCTACACAAATGGGGGGAAAAAAGCAAAGGAAGAACATGAGTCTCACACAGACTTCTGGGAGGTCAGTCACTGAGAATACAAACTTTGTAACTCAAACAATGAAGAGTCCCCAAAATGACTGGTCTCAAACCACAACCCCAGATATTAACATATTAATACAGATAATAAATAGAAATGAAGAGAGACAAGAGCAAAGAATGAAAGAGTTGATAAATGATATAAAAAAAAAGAATACAGTGAATGAAATAAATAACAAATGGTAAACATGGAAAGCAGAATTAAGCAAGTAGAAGAAAGAATCTCAGAACTTGAGGACCAAAATACGGAACTAATCCAAACTGTTAAAAACATAAAAAAGAAGCTCTAAAAGACAGAACAAAACTTCTAAGAGATGAGTGATTATTTCAAGAGACTAAACCTAAGCTTAATTGAAATCCCTGAGGCAGATAGAGAGACAGAGACCACACTGGAACAAACATTCCAGGAAATTATCCAAGAAAACTTCCCTCATCTCATCAGTGATGTGACCATCCAAACATAAGAGATTCAGAGAACCCTTGCAAAACAACAAATGAGAAGACCAACTTCTAGACACAGTAATTTGCCTACACAAAGTAGGTATAAAAGAAAAAATTCTAAATGCAGGAAGACAGAAAGGTCAGACTACCTACTGGGAAGACCAGCAGTAGACTAATCTACAGAATCACTTCATGCTAGGACAGCTTGGAGCCCAATTTTCAAAGATTTCGAAGATAAACAATTTCAACCAAGGATTACTTACCCATCTATACTAAGTTTCATCAGTGATGGAAAATTAAAATCCTTCCCAGACATTCAATCTCTAAGAGTAATCTCTATGAGTTTACACTGACTCCAGACCAGCCCTACAAGAAACACTTAAGAAAGTATTAAACACAGAAGAAAGGGGGAAAAAAAGGCAGTGCCCTTCTGAAGAATGCAGGAAAACATTGAAAACAAACATAAATCAACCCCCAAATCAAAAGAAAGACAACAAAACAAATAAACAAACAGCAGCAACAGCAATAAGCGCTATAAGAACCTCATGATGGGAATAAACTCTCACATCTCAATAATTAGCCTGAAAGTGAATGGACTAAACGCACCATTGAAAAGACATAGAATGACAAATTGGATAAAATATCATGAGGCAACTATATATTGTGTCTAAAAGAGTCGTCTCACCAGAAAGAACACTAACAGATTCAATGTAAGAGGATGGGAAACAAAATTTCAGGCAAACAGAACATAAAAGAAAGCAGGAATCGTGATCTTAATATCAGCAAAAATAACTTTTAAGCTTTCAAAAATTTTAAAAGACACAGAAGGTCACTACATAATGATAAAAGGTTCAACCTATCAATAAGAAATATCCATCTTAAATACATGTGCACCCAACATAGGAGCACTGACTTTTATAAAGCAGCTTCTAGGTAAACTAAAGAAAGATAGTGACTCTAACACTATCATAGCTGGGGACTTAAACACCCCACTAACAACTCTAGACAAATCATCAAGACAAAAAATCAACAAGTAATGATGCTTGACTGTCGGTGACCAGCACTGACCAAGGGTGGGTTAGGACCCGCACCAGAGAATCTGGACAGCGAGAAGACCACTCGGAGGCAGTTCTTCTGGGAACAGTCTGATCAGGACTGGAGCCGATTTTATTCAAACATTTTCCAACTTATATACCATTTTCTATACCCTCCAGCAATGTGATAATCATTCACTGGGGGCGTACAAGTTTCGTGCTTTACAAACTAAGCATCACAAGACCACCACGGGATCTGCAATTTCCAAGCAAACAATTCAAATTCCATGATGCCTGCCGTGCTTACATTAAGGTCACAGGTGCACAATTTCAATACAAATCGTTCAAAGTGTTTTCCATAATGTTCAATGAATCATTCATATTATACTCTTTGCTCTATACCCTGATTAATACAAAAAACTTTCCTGAGTTAACTCTAGGTTCAATCCAAGTTCACTGATTCCCAATATTTTTAACAATTAATATTATCAACTTAACACTATACTATAATCTATAAGTTTAGTTAAATGACTTAACTGTCAGTTATACTATTAACCTATTATGATTTAACGTAATGCCTTATAACTCAGTTAAAACTTATTCTTAAACTACCAAACTTTACTATAATTCATATGTTTCATATGTCTAAACTTTAATTTTCATATGATCTAGTTATTGGACTTTAATACTATGCTATATCCTATTAAGCTAATACCTTATCGTTAATTCTTTTATAAATCGTATAGTAACTATTACACTTGAATAATGTAGCAAAAGGAAACAAAACAGCAAGCATAAATTTATGCAACTATGAGTATATATGTATATATTTTATCCCAACAAGTCTACTCTAAAAATCAAATAGTAGCTGTCACACTCTTGAACAAGGAAATGCAGGGCTTCCAAGATGGCGGCCATGGGCTGAAGCAGACAGAGTTTCGGTAATTAACGAAACAAAAGAAAACGTTCTGCCTGGGCTAGGGGCAGGGCAACAAAACTATCATGGGTAATTTGAGTTTCTAATCTTAGCCCTAGGGGAAACAGCTTTTGGGAACAAGAACTGACTACCCAGTCTACCAGGAAATAGAAGTTAAAAAATATCTAGAAAGAAGTAAAACTTAGAAAGACAGAGAAATAATTCTGCTATGCACCTTCCATCAAGTGTACTGAGATTCACTTATAAGTTTTACTGCCATGTATGCACACTGGTCACCAATCACACGCCAATATCATAGGTATAACTGATATCCTATGTCAGAGGCGATCTTCCAGATGGGCCTTTACAGGCCTCAGCCATGTAGCTATAGATGTTGGCTCCCAACACTTGACCAAATGGATTCAATTGATACCTACAGAACACTCCACCCAACAGCCATGGAATATACATTGTATTCATCGCCACATGGAACATACTCTAAGATCGATCACATCCTCAACCATAAATCAAGCATCAACAAATTCCATAAGATTGAAATTCTGTCATGCACCTTCTCATACCATATTTTTATTGAATAAAAATAAATATCAACATCAGCATAGTTCCTCCAAAACCCACAAAGACAATGGACACTAAACAGCATGATGCCAAACAATTCCTAGGTCAACATGGAAATCAAAACAGAGATTAAAAGATACCTGGAAACAAATGAAAACAAAGAAACATCTTACTAAAATCTCTGGGATGCCAGGAAATCAGTACTAAAAGGGGAACTCATATGTCTACGAACACACATAAAGAAATTAGAAAGATCTCAAGTTAACATCTGAACAAATCACTTAAAGGAAGCTGGAAAAGCACGACCACCAAAACCTTACCTTCAGGAGAAAAATTCAGATCACCAAAATAAAAGCCCAAATTCAGGACATAGAAGACAGAAATATAATATAAAAAAAATCAATGTAACCAAAATTTGTTTTTTGAAAGAATAAACAAGACTGATGGACCCCTATCTAGACTGAACATGGAAACAAACTCAAAAACCTAAATGAAATGGAGAACCTTCTGATATCACCAACCTCATTAGGTTGAAACAAAAAGAAAAGAAATCAAGACCCTAAATACACCAATAACAACCCAGGAAATTGACTATGTCATAAGAAAACTAATTTTAAAAAAAGAAAGGAAGGAAAGAAAACTACCTGGGGGGGAAAAAAAAAAAAGCCCTGGACCAGATGGCTTTCCAGTAGAATTTCTATAAAACAAGGAGGAGCTAATACCAATCCTATTGAAAGTATTACAGGTGCCAGGCAAGGTGGTTCATTCCTATAATCCCAGGACTTTGGGAGACTGAGATGAAAGGATTGCCTGAATTCACAGGTTTGAGACTAGCCTGGACAACATGGCAGGACCTCATCTCTACACTGAAATGAAAAAAAATTAGCTGAACATGGTGGTGTGTGCCTGTAGTTCTAGCAACTCGGAAGGCTAAGGCAGAAGGATCACCCAAGCCCAGCAGGTTGAGAGCATGCCACTACCTTCCAGGGGGGCAGAGTGAGACTCTGATTCAAAGAAATAAAGAAAAGAATAAGAAAGAAAGTATTCCAGACAACAGAGAAAAATGGAACTCTCCCCAAATCATTTTAGGAAGCTAACATTACATTAATACCCAAGTAGGCTTCATCCAGAGCTGGTTCAACATCTTCAAGACCATAAACATTCTTAAATAAATCAACAGATGTGAAGACAAAAGCCACATGATTATATCATTAGATGCAGAAAAAGCTTTTGATAAAATTCAGCACCACTTCTTGATAAAAACCCTTGAACACCTAAGCACATATGGAACATACCTCATAATAGTAACAGCCATCTACAAGAAACCCACAGCCAACGTACTACTAAACAAACAGAAATTGGAACCATTTCTCCTGAAAAGTGGAACAAGACAAGGATGCCCACTCTCATCCCTCCTGTTCAACATAGTATTGGAAGTCCTAGCTAGAGCAATCAAACAAGAAAAGGAAATCAGTGGTATCCAAAAGGAAAAGAAGAAGTTAAGTTATCCCTCTTTGCAGACAACATGAGTCTATACCTTGAAAACCCAAAAGAATTAGTCAAAAAGCTCCTTGCACTGATAAAAGACTTTGGCAAAGTTTCAAGGTATAAAATAAATGTGCAAAACTTAGTTGCATTCCTATACAACAACAATAAAGAAACAGAAATCCAAATAAAAAGTACAATCCCATTCACAATAGCCACACACAAAAAACGAAATACCTTGACATCTTCCTAACCAGAGAAGTCAAAGTCCTTTACAATGAAAACTATAAAACGCTGCTTAAAGAAACCCAAAATGACACAAACAATTGAAAAAACATTCAATGCTCATGGATTAGAAGAATCAACATAGTCAAGATGTCCATCCTACCCAAGGTAATCTTCAAATTTAATACAATATCATTAAATTACCAACATCATTTTTCTTAGACCTGGAAATGACAATACAGGAATTCATATGGAAACATAAATGACCACGAATAGCCAAAACAGTCCTCAGCAAAAAAAAAAAAAAAAAAAAAAAAGCAGGAGGCATCACGCTCCCAGACTTTAAGCTTTATTATAAGACTACAATCATCAAAACAGTCTGGTATTGATACAAGAATAGACATATAGACCAATGGAACAGGATAGAGATTCCAGAAGCAAAACCTCAATTTCTCAACCAACTCATCTTTGACAAAGCCTCTACCACCAACCACTGGGGAGAGGAGAACCTATTCAGTAAATGGTGCTGGAAAAATTGACCACAAGACTCCCACCTTTCAACATACACAAAAATCAACTCTAAATGTATCAAAGACCTAAATGTAAAACCTCAAACTATAAGAAACTTAGAAAATGCAGGAGACACTCTTATGGAAATTGGAATTGGAAACCAATTCCTGATAACAACCCTAAGTGCCCATGCCAGAAGAGATAAGATAGACAAGTGAGACCTCATCAAACTGACAAGCTTCTGTAAAGCCAAAGAAACCATTGAGTGAGTGGAGAGAGCTCACGGACTAGAAAAAAATATTTGCCAACTGTATATCTGACAAAGACCTAACATCTAGGATCTACAAGGAACTCAAACATGCTGAAAAGAAAAAAAACAAATAGCCCCATTGCAAAGTGGGCAAAATATATAAATAGACACTTCTCAAAGGAAGACATACAAACACCAACAGATACATGAACAAATGTTCAGCCTCACTAGTCATCAAAAAAAATGCAAATTTAAACCACACTGAGATACCATCTAACTCCAGTCAGGATGTCCATTATCAATAACTCAAAAAACAACAGATGCTGAGAGGATGTGGCAAAAGGTGAACACTGTTGGTAGGAATGCAAACTAGTACAGCCTCTGTGAAAAACAGTGTGATGGTTACTAAAAGAACTAAAATTCGACCTCCCATATGACCCTGCAACGCCCCCTACTGAGAATATACCTGTAGGAACTCAAATCACTTCATGAAAAAGATGCCTCCACACACATGTTTATTGCAGCTTTATTTACAATGGTGAAAACATGGTACCAACCAAAAGAGGAATGGTTAAAAAAAAACTCTACATATACACAATAGAATATTACGCAGACATAAAGAAGGACAAAATTATAACTTTGCAGTAACTTTAATGGACTTAGAGGTTATAATACTGAGTGATCTGTTACAGAAAAATGACCAAGTATCACATGTTCTCACTCATGAGCAGACCTTGAGCAATTATCATAATACTATAAAAAGAGATTGGTGGCTGGGCTCGGTGTCTCAGCCTTTAGGAGGCTTTAGGAGGCTGAGGTGGATTGCCTGAGCCCGCAGATTTGAGACCAGCCTGGGCAACTTGGCAAGACCCTGTCTGTACAGTAAATCAAAAACTAGCTGGTTGTGGTAGCATGCACTTGTAGTTCCACCTACTTGGAAGGCTGAGACAAAAGAATTGCTGGAGCCCAGTAGGTCGACGCTGGGGTGGCCATGAGCACGCCACTGCATTCCAGCCTGGGCTAGAGTGACACTCCAACTCAAAAAAAAAAGGGATTGACAGTAGTTGGAAACTGCCAGGAAACAGAGGGCACACCTCATCAACAAGGGTACCTTCATAATGAAGGAAATATTCGTAATGAATATTTGTATACTTAACCCTGAATTGTACCCCACATATTTAAAATAAAATAAAATATCAAAAATATAACATCTCTTGGAGGTTTTGTGATGTCTTTTAAAATTTATTTTCTATGTTTTTTAACCATTTGTGAAGTTCCATATTTCGGTCTTCAAGCTCTGAGATTCTTTCTTCTGCTTGGTTAATTCTCCTTTCCATGCTTGTCAGTTTGTTATTTATTTCATTCATTGTGCTCTTTATTACCATCATCTTTGTTATCAACCCTTTCATTCTTTCTTCTTTCCTTTCATAATTTTTGTCCATCAACTCCATTTATTAATGATGGCCATCCGTACTGGAGTTAGGTGGTATATCATTGTAGAGTTTTAATTTGTATTTCTCTATGATTAGTGAGGCTGCACATATTTTCATATATCTGCTGACCACTTGTATATCATCTTTTGAAAAGTGTCTATGTCCTTTGCCCACTTTTTAATAGTTGTTTTTTTTTCCTTCCTTTTAGCTTATCGGAGTTCCTTGTAGATCCTGTATGTTAGGCCTTTGTGTGATACATAATTAGCAAGAATTTATTTCCCATTCTGTGGACCGTCTCCCTCTCTTGACAGTCTCATTTTCTTTACAACAGCTTTTCTGTTTGATGAAGTCCTACTTGTCTATCTTAGTTTTTATGGCATTCTTTTTTGGGGACCTGGTCAAGAATTTTTTGCCTACTCTGATGTGCATAGGGGAGTTGGAGACCATCATACTTAGTGATCTTTCACAGAAACAAAGAAGTGAATACTGCATACTCATAAATGGGACCTGAATATTAATTACATTAGCATAAGGGAGGGATCAGTAGCCACTAGGCACTGCTAGGGCAAGGAAGAAGGGAGATGGGGCACCTAACAACACAGAGTTCCTGGTCCCAAACCAGGGAAAATGAAGACTAGTTGGAGGCCCAAACTTCACCTGCATGTAGCCTATTTGTGTACTTGTACCTCACAACTCTGTAATAAAATAAAAGTTAAAAAAAAAAAAAGAAAAAGAATGGGCTTTGAGTATGTCCATTTTTGTGTTAAATTAATATTATCACACGATTTTTCTACTTTAGCTTGTTGATGTGATGGATTATATTAATTGATTTTTGAACATGATACTTGCCTTGAATAACTGGTAATGGTGTATAGTTATTTTTACACATTACTGAATTTATTTCAATGTGTTTATTAAGCACGTTTATACCTACATTCATGATAAGTATTACTCTGTTGTTTTCCTTTCTTGTAATAATCTTTTCTGATTTGGTATTTGAATAAGTTTCATAGAAAAATTAAAATGATTTACCCTGCTTAAATTTTATGGAATGAATTGTGGAAACCTTGCATCTTTTTTCCTTATGCATTTGTTAGAATTTACCAGGGAAAATCTCTGGGTCTGATTCTTCCTTAATAGAAAGGTTATTAATTATTGATTCAATATATTTAATATATTTGGATATATTCAGATTATCTCTTCTCATTCAAGCTTCAAAAACTATGTCTTTGGGATATTTTGTCCATTTCATATTAGTTATCAAATTTGTGGACATAGAGTAGTTCATAATAACCCTTTATAATACTTTTAATGGTCATGGGGAAGTTATAATAAATCCTTACTTTTTGATATGGTTAATTTGTGTTTTCTTTATTCCCCTAGTAATGTGGACTAGAGCTTATCAATGTAATTAATCTTTTCAAACAACTAGTTTTTATTTTTATTAATTTTCTAATTTTTTGTTTTTAATTTAATTGATTTTTGTTTTGCTAATTTTTTTCTTGTGCTTGTGGGCTTAAATTGCTCTTATGTCTCTAGTTTACTAAATTCAAAACAAAGATTATTGATTTTAGACCTTTTTAAATTCTACTATATGCATCTACTATTGTAAATTATTCTCTAAGCATTTCTTTTATAACACCCCACAATCTTGACAAATTGCATTTTCACTTTCACTTAGTTCAGCTTGAGAAAGATCTGTGATATGTGTTATTTAGAAGTGTACTGCTTATTTTCCAAATATTTGGGTATTTTCCAGCTATATTTCTTTTAATAGATTTCTAGTTTAATTGTCTTGTGGTCTGAAAAAAATGCTTTATTATTTCTATTCTAGGAAGTTATTTACAGTGTTTTTTATGACACATGTGTTCCACCTTGGTAAATTTCACGTAAACATGAGAAGAAAAAGCATTTTGCTGCTGCTGCTGCATGGAGTATATGTAAAATATCAACTAGATCAAGTGGCCAATAGTGCTGTTCCAGTCAACAATATTCAAATATGCTAAGTTATTGCCAATAGTGAGAAATATTAAAATGGAGCAAAGGACCATACCCTAGAGAAGAGGAAAATTGAAACAGAGTTTTAAAAAGTCTTAAGCGTTTATGTGTGCTTGAACATATTTCCTCTTGGAGATTAAAACAAAGGTTTTTTTTTTTTTTAATTTTAGGATCATTTTATAAAAAATACTACTAGAATTATATAACATAAAATATGTGTGTAATTTAATGAACTCTTAATTATAAGGGAAAATAATTTATAATTTGTAATGCTATTTTCCTACTATATTCAGGAAGAAAAATCTAAAACTCCTAATTAGAAGCCCTTGGGTCTAGGCCTATATATATATGGACCAAAGAAAGCAATGTTGCTTTGGAGAGTAGGTCCTTGTAGGACATTTAGAATTTGTTCCTCCAGATCAACTGTCAACCAAAGTTTTTATCTGGAAGTTTTGAGAAATTTGCATCACGTTTTGCAGAAGAATCATCCCAAGTTGTGGCAAACAGGTGATGGTTCTTCCACTATGACAACACACCTGCTAACACTGCACAGTGTTTATCATTTTTTGACCAGACATGGCATGACCTGTGCCCCCTTACCTATTCACCTGATTTCACCTGAGCAAATTTTTCTGTTTCCCTAGATGAAAAAAGTCCACAGAGGAAAACATTTGGCTGATATGGACAAGGTGAAACAAAAAAATGGCAGAAGCACTAAAAAGCATAAAAATTGATGAGTTCAAAAACTGTTCTGAGCAGTGGACAAAGCATCTCGATAGATATATTGCATCAAATGGAGAGTATTCAGAAGGTGACTAAAGTTTAAATATATAAGAATGAATGCACAACTTTTATAAATAAATAATATTTGGGGGAATTCCCCTTTGTATGGGCTGCATGGTGGTGTGTGTCTGTAGTTCTAGTTACTTGGAAGGCTGAGGTGGAAGGATTGCCTAAGCCCAATAGATTGAGTCTGTGGTGGCCATAAACATGCCACTGCATTCCAGCCTGGGCGACAAGAGTGAGACTCCAACTCAAAAAAAAAAAAGTGTTTTCCAGTGATGATCTTGTCATCTATAAATAGCTGTACTACTCTAATAGCAATTAAACATGCAAACACACATTCATACTCACACACACACACACACACACACACACACATACACACACACACACACACACACACACACACACACAATTCTATGTGAATGTACAAGCACTTCAAATTGTAATAGGAATAAGTACAAGATGTGAGAAATCCAAACTTCAGTTTTTATCGGAATAAGTACAAGATGTGGGGGGAAAACAACAACTTTGAGATACTATATATACACTGATGCCAAGGAGATATTATATATACATATAGGCCGAGGAGAGTGGATTGCCTGAGCCTGCATGTTTGAGACCAGTCCAGGAAACTTGGCAAGACCTCATCTCTATAATAAATCAAAAATTAGCTGGGCATGGTAGCGCGCACCTATAGTGCCGGCTGCTCGGAAGGCTGAGGTAGAAGGATCGCTGGAGCCCAGCAGGTCAATGCTGGGGTGGTCATAAGCGTGCCACTGCACTCCAGCATGGGCGACGGAGTAAGACTCCAACTCAAAAAAAAACAAACAAAAAATAACAACAAATAATATCATAAAAAAATTATCTCACAGTTCTGAAGTCAGAAGTCTGAAATTAAGGTGTTATGTCAGAGCCTTACTCCCTCTGAAGACTCTAATGTTAAGGCTGTAATTCCAAAGTCTCTTATTTCCTGCCTCTTCCAGCTTTTGCAAGCTGTTGGCATTTGGGGGGTATTCCTTAGGTTTTTAGCAGCATCACTAAAATCTCCATTTTTGTTTTCACATGCCCTGTTAATGTGTATCTTGCCCTACATGTTCCTACCAAGTCTTTGACTGAATGACTCTTGATATAGATTTGCCTTGACGTTCATGATCCACCTTGGTAATCCAGAATAAGTTTCTCCTCTAAATCCTCTTAATGTAACCACATTTTTTTTTCATGCAAAGTAACATTCGCACATTTAAACATGAGAAAAGATTCACAGTTATGAAGGATTAGAATGTGGACATATCTTTTTGATACAATCCTTCAATCTACCGCAGTCTGCCCTTTAGCCTCCAAGCACACCATTCCAATGTCCCTATATATCTCACTCCATTGCTGGATCAACTTCAAGTTAATTCTCTCATCTAACTAAGTTCAAATGTCACAAATCTCATTATTGATATTATTTAAATCAAATAGGGATGAGACTCCGGTTATAATCCATACTGGGACAAAATTTGTCTTCATCTGTGGACCTACAAAACTAGAAAATATGTTATTTGCTTCCAAAATACAAAGGTAGGACAGACAAGCATAGAATAACAGTCGTAGACCTTCCCTTTATACAAGGGAGAAATATGAAAGAAATAAAGAAGACATGGATCCCAAAAAAATTAAAAATCAAGCAGAAAAATTCAAATAGGTTTCAAGACTTAAAAGTAATCTGCTATGGCTCAGTGCTCCACTTCTGGTCCCATGGTATTGCATTCAGGCCACTTGAGTACACCAGCTTCTGCGTCTGTACCTCTGGCTTCACGTATTGAGCCCAAGGTTCATGTGGCCCTATCAGCTTTTTCATGCCCGTAGAATTTTGGAAGTCTGACAGCCTTCTTTCTATTCATACTCTATTTTTATTCACCTTAGCTGGCAGTACTTCAATTGATAAAAAGTACTAAAAATCCTTCTGGGTCTCCTGTGTTGTCATAGGGTTCCACACCATTAAACAAGAGGATATCTGCAGATCTTCCCTGAATAACCTCATCTTTATTTCTGGCTTTGCAAGGATGGTCGAGTGGATCCATGTGTCACACACCTAATTCATTCAGCAAACAATGTTTTAGTTCCCACCTTGGCCTACCTTCCAGAGCACACCTTCGTGGCAGTGAATCTCCTAATTAATATTTGATATTATCTGGATAGGTTGAGATTTCTAAGTCATAAAGCCTGCTCTTGTTATTGCATGTAGAATTACTTCAAATTCTTTGGTATTTCTGGTTAATATAATTCACTTCTCTGAGAAATAGCAAAAAATGAGAATATTTTTATTTGAATAGTTCAAATAATTTTTGCACTTTGATATTTCCCTTTTGAATTTGACCATTCAAATATTATATTTAGAATGTATTTTTCATATATGGGATCAAAGTTTTCTGCTAAATAACTTCTTTACCTAACATTTCTCAGGTAATCATTATAATATTTAATGGTGCCATACCATACTTTTTTGCAATGTCACATACTTCTTAATTTATTTCTTTTTGTAGTGATGCAAATACAAAGTAGGAAGTGATGATAGGCACTAGATAGAAAATTTAGTCAGCACTCTGAACTTAGAACAATTAGGACAGTCTATCTATCTATCTATCTATCTATCTATCTATCTATCTATCTATCTATCTATCATCTATCTATCTGCATATCAGTATTTATTAAAGTCCTAAAGGTAGTTGCTGCAATCATTTTGCAGATTTATATTGATTTTAATGTATAAATATTTCTTTGTGGAGACTTCAAGCATGTGAAATTCCTCCTAGAGAAGAATTCCTTCATATTATATGAAAGATTCATTATGTGACATCTCTATTCATGAGAAACACCCACCTGATTTTCAAATGCAACTGTAAGTTATTTTCTTATGAGATAGCTACACTAAAGACTTATGATAGGATAAACACACACACACACACACACACACACACACACACACACACACACACACACACTTGTCATTAAAACTGAAGACCTGGTTCCTTAAAACAGAGTTTTTACTTATTTTATGAAGGGTAATTAATTTTTACTATGTCTTAATCCTGACATCACACATGTCAACTTGTAGTTTTCCAAAGAGTCATAACTTAATATAATTTTAAAAATATAAAATTATTCCACAAAAGTAGTAGAACACAGACTCCAACTCAGATCTGCATTGGCACAATTCATGGTCTTTCTAATGTTTCCTGATGTCTTCCTTATTTGGCAGAATATCTATCAGCTGTCCAGTACATAAAACTGTTTGCAAAAACTTATTCTTGAAAAATCTGCCCTCTTGCTTGCTTCTCTTCTTGCCATCACTTTTACTAAAGTGTTGTCTTCTATTCTGTAATGTGCTCACTTCCTCACCCCAATTTGTATGGAGACCATCTTTAATGGGGGAAACATGCCCTGTATCTAGCCCAAGCCTGAGTTTAAAAAATAATAGTAATTTTATAGTTTCTTATGGTAAGGACATATGACTTATCATACTGTTAGTATAGGGGTAATCAAGGTAAAGAGATACACAAAAGGCATTATTGCATACAATAGAATTATGTCTAAAGATGAATAACTTTCTACTAATTTTGCACACAAAAATATTATTTTAATTTCCAGTCGATGTAAAACTAATTTAACATTTTATGCAGAGTCTAAAAGCTTGGTTAATTGCTAATTTCTGAATATATTGGCACACTGATTTTTTTTCTGGTTCAATATGAAACATATATTTTATGAGAAAACTTAATAAAGTCAAGGATATCTTAAGAAAGGTAAGGCCAGGCGGGGTGACTTACACCTATAATCCCAGCACTTTGGGAGGTTGAGGTGAGAGGATTGCCTGAGCCCACAGGTTCAAGACCAGCCTGGGCAACTTAATGAGATCTCATCTTTACAACAAATGAAAAAATATTAGCTGGGCATGGTGGCTTGTGCCTGTAGTTCTTACTACTTGGAAGGCTGAGGTGGAAGCCCAGCAGATCATGGCTACAGTGGCCATGAGCATGCCACTTCACTCCAGCCTGGGCAACAGAGTGAGACTCCAACTCAAAAAAAAAAAAAAAAAAAAAAGGATAAGTAAATAACAGTATAGACTTGTGTTCAAGCCTAAATCACACTCCCTATGTTGACTAATGTATTTAACCTCAAGTAAATAAATATTTATTTGCCTATATTCACTCAATTGGGTTTGCTCAAGCCAAATGCATAGTCAATGTAATATACTTGTCTAATTAATATAAGATTTTTTTAAAACTACAACCCAGCAAATTTTATTCTGATATTTATTCAAAATACTAAGTTCTCTCTTGTAGAGTCTTGACTGATAGAGGCTAATTACTATCATATAGAACAGGGGTCCTCAAACTTTTAAAACAGGGGGCCAGTTCACTGTCCCTCAGACCGTTGGAGGGGTGGACTATAGTTTAAAAAAAAAACTGAACAAATTCCTATGTACTCTGCACATATCTTATTTTGAAGTGAAAAAACAAAACGGGAACAAATACAATATTTAAAATGAAGAACAAGTAAAGTTAAATCAACAGACTTACTAGTATTTCAATGGGAACTATGGGCCTGCTGTTGGCTAATAAGGCGGTCAATGTCCGGTTCCATATTTGTCACTGCTAGTCGTGACAAGTTAAGGCAGCAAAAACACCCGGCGGGCCGGATAAATGTCCTCGGTGGGCTGCATGTGGCCCGCGGGCCATAGTTTGAGGACCCCTGATATGGAGTGTATTGTGCGTATATATATATATACATATATATATACATATATATATATATACATGTACATATATACATATGATTAAATACATTTAAAGCAGGTGTGTCTTTGCAAAATATGAAACTCTTTCTCTGAATAATAGTGTATTCTTAAGTATTGCAGCTTTGTTTTTAAGAATAGCACTTATGCAAAAGAAAATGCTTTTACTCATAGCTCTGGTAATTTTATATACTCATATGCAAAGCTCAGGTATTTAGATATTAATTTTCTTAGTAGACAAAAATTGCCATTAATAAAAACCACTAATACAGTATTATACTGCAGATGATGGGAGATCAAAGAAGAAAAATAGATTAAAGAAATCAAAGGGAATTTGACTGTGAACAATTAGAAATCCCATGTGTTTCTACTGAAACCCACATATTTCATCTGTACTAATAACAGCAGGAGAATTATTCATTCAAATTTTAATTCCACAGGGGTCATTCTACTTTTTAAAGTCTTTCATTAAGTGGCATGTGTTTGTCCTAATTTGTATAATATTTTTTGTCAAGTAAGTTGCCTGAATATGTTTTCATAAAATAACAAAAAAAATTGCTTGAATAAAATATAATTTGTACTGAAAATAATAAGTATGCAATCATCATAAATACAGTGACCTAATTTTAATACAGATGTATTTTATATAATTAAAAATTGTCTCTAAAATTCATAAAAGAAAAGTTTCAATATTATAAAAACAGAAATTTCCTCAGTATCCAGCCTAATATTAAACCATTGGAAAATGACATACAAATATAACTAGCTTACTCTAAACAAGTTTACTGTATTTTTTAAATCATTGTCACTTTAACTTTTTAAAATGTATTTATATTTAAGATATTATTTATTAAGCTAATAAAGTCCAACTTACCAGTTGTAAATTATTTGCTTTTAACTTTTTTTTTTTTTTTTTTGAGTTGGCGTCTCATTCTGTCACCCAGACTGAAGGGCATGCTCCTGGCCACCACAGACACCACCTGCTGGGCTCAGGCAATCCTTCTGTTTCAGCCTTCCAAGTAGCTGGAACTACATCATGCTCCACCATGCCTGGCTTGCCTATTGTTTTAAACAGAGCTTTAGAAAGATATATATAGCATGTGATACTTAAAGCACATTTTTCTTAATTTCTTTGAACATATTTATGATATAGTATATTTCTAAATTCTTTTCATATATTTATTGATAATCATGGGCCATTGTCTGATAATGCCAACATCCATGCCCACTCAGTTTCTAGACACTGAGTTTAGGAGACATATTTGTTTGTTGGTTTTCAAGTGACATCCAAACTCAAGTTTTGAACTCCTGGACTAGGTTTTATTTTTTTATGCATGCCCACTGATGTTTCTACCTAATATTTATATTTCTCTTTTCATTTTTACCTTGATTTCCAAAACATTAGTCTTGTATCTGTGTAGTTTAATGTTCAGGCAATGATTTGGAAAGAGATAGAACTTAAACACCTCAAGCTTGCAAGACTTCCACTCTTTGCTGAGTTAGTTTGGGAAGCACGTTCAAAATGTAGCCACTTGTCCAGTTTTTTACATTCTGCACTGGCCACCAGGCCCTCTTGGGTCTCTGTTAGGCATGTATGTAGTTTCTCAATAACTTGGTATGTCTGAAGAGCTTACATAGTCCTTCTAAAAATCCTTCATGTCAGTATATCTTGGTAAAATTTCTGGCTGATTGCACTAATTCCAACCAAGGCCACAACCTCGGGCTTTAACCATCTATTTTCTATTAAAGTCACTACCATTAGAGAACAAAGCTAAAGTATGTTGCTCCAGTCCCAGATACATTCTGCACCCTGTATCAACTATGGAAAAATAGGAGATACCTTAGTTAAGAAGGTCACAGATCAGTGTTTTACTTTCATAAAGGTCTGTCATTTTACATGAATAAATGCTTTTCAAATTGCTATCTGCCTTTGGTTTTTATCTGGAGCCTTGAAATGATAGTTTTGATCAATTCAATTTACTTTTTTTTTTTTGCACAGATTTCGCCAATCCTAGAAATTTCTCCAATTTTCTCTCATCATCATAGTTGAAAATTCCTCAAATGTGACATTGGATTTGTAATAAATATACTTCTCTATTCTTCAGGGCCCTTCACCTCACACAATAAATTATGAAGACCATGAATACAATTGAAAATTACCAAATGTTTGTTAGCAAATTGCATGGTTGGCTTGTGTAAATCACTGATCAAAGCTGATGATTTCTGAGACTTCTAGACTGAGCTCTTATGTGCAAACTTGAATCATCTTTAATAATGCTCTAATTGCTAGAAAAGTAATACATATCTCTGCCCGAAGAGTTCTCAGTCATTGCCTGCTACAGAATTCATCTCTTGTGGTAGTAGTGGGATGGCCACCACTTCTGACCAAAAACAGCAGATATTATGCTCATTGTCTTAGTTTCTAAGTCTTTGGTAAAGTTATTTTTTCTCTTTATTAAGAGAGACTAAACAAAGGAAGTAAAATCATCATAACCTGAAAATCTCTTGCACCTCATCCTACTTGAAGGATGGCATTATCATCACTCTTGCCATCACTCCTGCTGCTGCTCCAGTTAAGGTTCAGTCTCCTGTTTCTTCTAGTAATAACATTATTCGTGCCCCACATATAGTGGAGATCACAAAGTAGTCACAAATACATTTTAAATGTCTTAATATGATCTTTTGCTTTTCATGGTTTTTTGGTATAATCTTTTAAAGTTTTCATTAAAACACTATTTTGAACATTAAGTTACTTGACAAAAGTTTAAATTCTATACCCGGGGAAAAAGACTCACCTGCCTCCTCCTATTCCTTGTCCTTTGACTTCATTGTTAATTTTATCCTTAAGTTAGTTACATTGTATGATGTCCATGACTAATTTTATTGATCAGATTCTTATATCAATATGGCAATTTCTATAACACCTTGATTTCTCTTGTTTTCTATTTCTTGAAACTTCTTGACCTTTATACATAAAAAATGAATATTATGAGCAATTCAAAAGTAGATACAGGATGAATTTTATAAAGAGAATTTCAAGTTGCTTATTATTGATTTTTAAAACATATGCCCATAATTTTAATATGCATTTGCACTGCTTCAACTCTGTTTTCCTCTTCACAGTAGAGTTTAAGTTGATTTTCTTTTATTGATTGTGAATGATAATCATCTATTCATTTAGTTACTCATGCATTGTCCTGAAGCCAATATGTATTGTTGCCTACCTTAATATAATTTTTCAAATATAAGCCCCTATTGTGAATATTGGCTATATATATATTTCTTACAATTTTTCAGAATTTAAAATTTGCCATTTTATGTGCTCACTTTTATGTGCTTATCTTTATTTCTTCCCAAACTTTGTATTGTGCTTAAGTTTCTCATTATTATCTAAAATACAAACATATTAAATATTTGTCCCATTACTTACATAGGAATCTATGACCAGCTTCTCAGCTGAAATTTATAAATTTTTGTTTGTTTTAATCCTGTGTCGGATTTCTCATTTCAAATAGCTTATTTGCTCTTTTTAGTATATTTTAGGGAAAATGATGAAGATAAAGTTGTGATATATGAACATTTATCACATATGAACATTTATCATATATGAACATTTATCACCCTTCAGGTCCCCCCTCACTGTGCGAGCTTTTCTGTCCTATCAATAAATAAGAAAAAAGTAAGAGAGAAATTACCTTTATTCTATTCTTTCTTTTGTATGGATATAAAATTATTATTTGATAGAATTTATAACATTTCCCTGAATTCCTGAAGATTTTGTTCCACTGTTTTCCAGTTCCAGTATTGCACTCAAAAATTCTAAGTACTATTTTGTTCCTCCAATTTTATTTTCCATTTGCTGAAATGTTTTAAAATCTCTTGGCTCCAAAATTTCTTAGTGATATGCCATTGGTGATATTAAAGACATAATTATTCCAGAGATTCAATTAAAATATTTTGACAATTTCTTACTACATCATTTTGATAGCTGGACACTGTACTACAGAGATCAGTTCTCTAATTTTTTTGTTGTCTCATTTTCTCATTTTTAACTTTTTGAATTTTTGAGCTAAATTTTGGAATTTTTGCTTTTTTCTTTTAATATTATTTTGATTGATACATAATTATATATATCTAAGGTATACAGTGCAATACTTCTATACATGTGTGCATTGAGTAATGATCAAATCAGGGTAATTGGCATAGTCATTATTTCAAACATTTATCATTTCTTTGTGTTGGAAACATCACAATAGCCAAGATATGGAGTTCACCTAAAGGTCCATAGGCAGATTGATAAATTTTTCAAAACGTGGTATACACAATGAAATACTATGTAGTCATAGAAATAATGACTGTCATTTAAGTCAACATAGATGAATTTGGAGTTAATTGGACTTGAGATTAGGTTAAGTTAAATAACACAGGCAGCTGGACAAGGTGGCTTACGCCTGTAATCCCAGCACTTTGGGAAGTGGATGTGAGAAGATTGTCTGAGCTCATGGCAATCTTCCAGGCCAACCTGGGCAACATGGCGAGACCTCATCTCTGCAATAAATAAAAAATCAGCTGGTCATGGTGGTGCACACCTGTAGTTCCAGCTATTTTGAAGGTTAAGGTGGAAGGATCGTCTGAGCCCAGCAGATCCAAGTTGCCGTGGCTGTGAGTGTGCCACTGCACTCCAGCCTAGGCGATAGAGACTCCAATTAAACAAACAAACAAACAAACAAACAAACAAATAAATGAGACAGGCACAGAAAGATTTAAAAAACTGAATATTCTCACTCATATATGAGGGCTAGAAAAGTTAATTTCACAAAATTAAAGAGTAGGCTAGTGGTTGCTAGAAGTAAAGGGTAGAATAATTAATTGGAATTTTTACTTTAAATTATTTATTCTGAGAGTTTTTCAAACTTGAATATTTTGACAAAGTTTTTATCATTTTAAAATTGAGTGCTTATTCTTACTCTCTGGTCATTTTTTCCCTCATATCCAATTCTTAAATATTATTTAAAGTCCTATATTTTCTTCTGTACTTGCTATATTACTGTTTCCTCTTGTTCTACATTTAAATTGTTTTGCTCTTTTTATTCACATTTTGACTTAATGGGTAGGGCTTTATCATTTGAGAGATTAATGTTATTGATTAGTTGAAGACTGTCCAAACATTCATAGTATTTATAAATTCTATTTGTGGAAATTTTCTTCACCTCTAAAAAAAAAAAAAGCAACCAGTTTCCTGTATAGGGGAATATGATCCTGGCACAGAGCTAAACCCTGAACTATCTAAAGTGAGAATATATAGACATATACTTAATGACACTGATTTTGCTTATCCTTCTTCACTTATTAGGCTATATTTTTTTAAGTATAGTGTGGCGATTCCTAAAAGCTCTAAAAATCGACCTTCCATATGACCCTGCAATCCTCCTACTGGGAATATACCCTGAAGACCTCAAATCACTCTATAAAAAAGATACCTGCACACGTATGTTTATCGCAGCGTTGTTCACAATAGCAAGAACCTGGAAACAACCATGCTGCCCATCAAAAGAGGACTGGATTAAAAAAATGTGGTACATATACACGATGGAATATGACGCAGCCATAAAAAAGAACAAAATCATGAATTTCGCAGCAACCTGGATGGAACTAGAGTCTATAATACTGAGTGACCTCTCACAGAAACAAAGATCCGAGTATCACATGTTCTCACTCATATAATGGACCTTGAACATCCAATGTACTACTATAAGAAAATGACTGATGGTACTGGGAAACTATGGGGGGGGATGGGATTAACTGTCGCAAATATCTGTCTGGGGATGGGGAAACACCTCTTATCAACAGGGTGCCTGAATGAAATGTAACTGTACACCTAACCTTTAACTGTACCCCACAAAATCATAATAAAAAATATTGATAAAAAAAGAAATAAATTTCTAAGCTATCGATAAAGGGATGGGGGCAGAGTTGCTTTGAATAGGAATGTGGATATGTGCCTAATCCTCCCATTTTTGCCCATCTCTTATTCTTCCTCCTGATTGTGTCTTATGCAACAAGGTATGGAAAATTCTCGTTTCAAATTTTTTCTGTGTTACACATTGAATATATAGGAATGTCCTGATAGTGAAGGCTAAGAGAGGAAAGCATTTTAACCATCTATTTCTAGAAGTTTTCAAACAATCCCAAAGTGTCTTGTTCTTCATATTAATAACCGCCTATACAGTATCACATTCTCAGTTCCTATAACTGCTCTACCCGTATTTTATGACTATCATGTCTTGCTGTTTCTACTCCCATTCTCTTTGCATTTATGAGTTGTTTCATATTTCATCTTTCAGGTCTCATTTCGGCATTATTAAAGAGAGAGAGAGGAGTTAAATGTATATGCTACCATATTTAACTGAAAGTCCTTGGAAGTTAAGTTAATCTACTTGAAAAAAAAATATATATATATACATATACATATATGCACTGCTATTTTTCTTATTTTTTTCTTATACTCATTCACTCATTTATCAAATGACATCAAGTTTTATTTTAGGAGCTTGGATTTCCACAGTCCCTATATATAGACTGATTATCAGTATGGTATGTCTTTATTTGGTGGAAAGGACAGAGTTTAAATCCTAAACCTTGACTGTAGATGAAAGCATCATATTTTTGTGAGTTATCAGTGGAGTGGAGAAGAGAAATTAATTCATCTTGTGACACAATTAGTAATTTTTTGAGAATGTCATAAATACAATGTCAAAAGAATATCTTTCAAATATGAGACAAAATGAGAAATAAAAAAGTGAAAACTAAGAAAAGTAGGAAGGAAGGAAGGAAGACAGAGAAAGGGGATGAAGAAAGAAAGAAGGGAGGAATGGAGGAAAGAATGGAGAAGAAAGGAAAGAAGGGAGATAGAGAGGTAGAAAAAGAGAGGAAGAAAAGTAAAACTTTTTCAATGGTCCTATGCGTCTTCAAATATTATGTCTATTAGTTGACTGCTGTTTTTGAAGAAGACCAATATTGTTTATTTGGTTTTAATAAGAATCTGTTAAGTCAAGCTTTACAAACTAACATTTTGCATGTACACAAGGGGGAAATCTGTACTGAGGGTCTGAATGTGTTTTGCCCATTGAGGTATTCAATACATAAAATCTATATTAATGTGTACATGAAAGGCCAGGTAAAAAAAAATTTTTAGATTAGGAAATATAGTTTATTTAAAAACTAAATTAGGAAGAGAGAGAGAAAGAAGGAAGTGATTCACCTCCCCAATATAGGGAGGAGGTCAAAGCCAGGAAACACGGCCTGGCCAAAGCTTAAAGAGTACATGGCCACACCATAGTTTAGCAAGGCAATGGCCCCTGGTAAATATTTTTTAACTGAAAGTGACACAATCAACTTTCCATAGCAAACCAATTTTGAAGGAACTACACTTAAGGTAGTTTTGCGCCTATTAACCATTATCTTTTTTTTTTTTTTTTTTTTTGAGTTGGAGTCTCACTCTGTCGCCCAGACTGGAGTGCAGTGGCCGCCGCAGCCTCACCTGCTGGGCTCCGGCGATCCTTCCGCCTCAGCCTTCCGAGTAGCCGGAATTACAGGCATGTGCTACCACGGCCGGCTGATTTTTTGATTTATTGTAGAGATGAGGTCTCGCTGCCCAGGCAGGTCTCGAACCCGCGGGCTCAGGCAATCCACTCACCTCAGCCTCCCAAAGGCGCGGGATTACAGGCTGAGCCACCGAGCCCGGCTTAACCATTATCTTTATAGTTTTTACTTCTCATTTAATATTAGCACAAATGTAGAAAGAACTGTTACTTAGATAACCCACTTACTTTTAAAACTTAGTGATTCTGAAGTCACTAGAATATAATTTTTCTTTATGTTCTCTTTTTCCCATTTAGACAGGTAATGTAAACACTGTGGTTATATCCTACAAAGCTTATGGTTATTAAAAATTGCAATTAATATTTTTGTATAACTAAGGTTGGTCTAAGTATTCAAGAATGAATTTTCTCATTTTCTTTTTATTTTCTGTCCACGTGGAGGGGGTGCATGTTTGCCCTGATTTTCCCATTTTCATGCCCTCATTTGATGCCTTGTTTACTACAAATTTTCCACATACATCTTCAGAAGTATAATACAAAGTTGCTATAAAACTTTGTATTATCACATATAAATGAGCAATTCTTTTAAGCACAATATTACTTTGATAACATTTAGTTTAAAGTTTTACAACATATCACTAGCCAAAGAACCCAAGTTCTTTGGTCTGGTATAGCCTTATGATTTCCCTTTAAGCATATTTAAGTATAAATAACCAATTTATGAATAATTTTACTTATCTGGAATTATCGCTCTTTACTAATGAATATATAGATTTCTTCTTTGTTTAAATACTCAATTTTGGAGGTATGTAATTTTGTGAAATATTTTCAATAGTGACAATCTCTGTAATTATTTTATTTAAAGATTGGTTGGCATAGACTGTTGATTTGTTTATATAGAGTAGTTAGTGTCATACTCAACACATTTAAGTGGATTTTACCCAAAGCTTTCTATTTGCCTATCATGTTATTTTAGACAAATAGACTTACCATATGAAAAACCTTTTTAAAACTATGAAAATTGAGAGTAAAGAACTAGCATTTTGAGACATTTTTACCTTTTGTGTACTGTGAGTTGTGCATTGTACATTAATAAAATAACATTTATAATAAAAGACCCATCATTTGGTGTTATGCAATAGTCAATCCTCTGTACTCTGAAATGAAAACTTTGTGATGCACAATTAAAATTTAATTACAATACTATAGTAGAATATCTTGGAGAACCATTATAGCAACTGGTAACCAACAGTCAGATTCCTGAATATGAAATGATTATGATTGTGACTGGTCTAAATTTGCTAGGTTTCTTTATCAATAGAGAAGAAGTTACATCTTTTAATATTTTTTATTATGTCTTAAAATTAAAATATTATTAAGTATAAGTAATTAAGTTATTTTCTGGTTAAAAAAAGACATAAAGGTACATAGAGGAATGTTATAGGACTCAAAGAATGCTGAGGAGTTATTATCAAAAAAACGTATTCAATTGCCAAATATCCAAATATTTTAGCATTTTATGTCTTCAATTTGCTTATATAAAGATTTTTAAACAAATTGCTTTTATTGAAAATCCAAGCACTTTATTTTGAACATTTTCAAAGTATTTAAGTATGATACACTTTTGTGCATTTAGTTTGATGACAGAAAAATCATTTTTATTTTTCTCTTTTGGTACATTAGCTAAGTTAGGTGGTTAAAGTCAGTCATCATAAAAAAAAGACAGAATGTAAGTTAAAAATATTCTAAGTAAAAAAGAAAAACTGTTTTAAAGGCAAAAAGCCAAAATTCATACCATGGGTAAAATTTGGGCAAACAATATTCTCCTAACATGATTTCAGGTCAAATAAACTGTCGGTTGGACATATTCTACCCCTAAGTCCAAAGGAGAGCCATTACTGACAAGAAATCACTATATAATTTCTATGTCCTCTTCTCTTTAGACTATCTGGGTTCTTTTTCTGCTTTTTTGTTTTTGGTTTTTAAGACTCTATCCATTTTCACTTTTGCTTGTAGAGAAATATCAAACACCCAAGACAAAAGCAGTGGCAATCTGTTTTTCCTTGTCTCCAGGCACTGTCTTCTACTTGGAAAAAATTGGTTATGTGGTTATCTCACATTGTACAGTGATAAATCCCTCCACTGGTAAACTAAGTTCAACTGTAGCCCCACATTTGAAAAAAAGAATTATAGAAAACATAAAGAGAGAAAAATGACAAGTTATCAGCTATCCTCCGATTTTCTCATGGGTGTTTACAGTTCCTACATTTTTTTTTCCAAATAAGCAATTATTATGAAAATGTTCATACAGTGCACCCATTTATTCTTAAAAACTATCAAGTCGGGCCAGGTGTGGTGGCTCAAGCCTGTAATCCCAGCACTTTGGGAGGCCAAGGTGAGGGGATTGCCTGAGCCCATGAGTTCAAGAACAACCTGGGCAACTTGGCAAGACCTTATCTTTACAATAAATAAAAAAATTAGCCAGGCATGGTAATGCATGCCTGTAGTTCTGGCTACGTGGAAGGCTGAGGCAGAAGGATCACTAGAGCCCAGCAAGTCGACACTGTGGTGGCCATGAGTGTGCCACTGCACTCCAGCCTGAGCAACTTAGTGAGACTCCAACTCAAAAAAAAACAAAAACAAAAAAACTATCAAGCAAATGTCTTCACTCACTAAGTTGTGCCATTATGACAGTAAATTCAAATATCTCTTTTGAGAAAACTGCAAAATATGTCCTGGAGGCTATTCTATACATATAAATTGTTCTTAGATTAACTCAGAAATAAAAATGTAATGACTAAATCTAATACAAAAGCTAATCAAATTTTTTTTAAAAAATCTTGTATATTTTCCATACTGAGTATGGCTGAAGCTATTAGGAAATCCAATGGCTTTAATCTTCAGTTGTTTCCCAGCCTTCATGCCTTGCACACAGGAGAAATTAGAAAAGAAGTTAGTGAGAATCAAAGCTTCCACTTTCATCATTACCTGTGTCATAACCATAACAGTGACCTCTTGCTCTCTTTCCAGATTTCTGTATTGCTTAATATTTATTTCAGAGGAGGGATTGGGAAGTTCTACAAGTTCACATTTAGCATACCAGTTAAAACTGGATGAAGGGTAGATTTAGCTCAACTCCAATTAGAGAATAATAGAGGCAGAATCCTTGATACACACATAATGGCCACCTCATTATGTATTAGGCAATTCAACCATAGACTATTTCTCCAGTAGCATTTAAATTAAAAATAATTCAATTTAAGTAAAAACATAGAATAAGCTTATTCTAGAAAAACCTTTCAACTCATAAGTATTAGTGTATATTGCCAACCCATATTTTATTATTTATGCCTTCTGTATTTGTTGAAAGGGTTTTAGGTGCCACACCAAAGGTGTATGTGCCCATTTCAGTCCTTCAGTCCATTTTTTAAAAATATATATTCAGTGATTTTAATTAAGGTGACAATTCAGTCTTCTTTCCAATAATTTTTGACTGTATATTTGGACCCTTATACAGTTGACCCTTGAACAATATGAGCTTCAACTGGCAGGTCCACTGATATAATAGTGGATTTTCTTTTGCCTCTGCATAACATCATAGTTTAGCCTGTCCTGCCTTAAAACTACTCAGAACACTAACATTAGCTTACAGTGGCAAAAATCCTGTAACACAAAGCCGATTTTATAATAAAGTGCTGAATAGCTCATGTACTTATTTAAAAATATACTGAAAGCAAAAAACAGAATTGTTGTATGGGTAGACACCCAACAGTTTCTGCTGAATGTGTATTACTTTCACACCACAGTAAAGTCGAAACATTGTAAGTCAAAACATAAGTTGGGGACCATCTGTACTTGGTTGATCACTCAGCAGAGGAAGAAGAGGAGCTATGTAACTAATCTCTCTTTAGCTGTGTTTCAGAAACTCATAAATTTCCATATTATTTACAGCAACCATTCTAAATGATAATCGACTGTGCTGTTACAATATTCTTGAAAAATAAGTTTCTGGGTTAACTACCAACCAATAAAAACCATTAGAATGTTCATATTAAGGGTTCTAGTTAGTCAATTTCCCATCATGTTATATTAAAAAATTTATATTTAATTAAACTATATTATTTTTATATTAAATTAAAAATTGGTCATTGCTTTGTTAAACTCTAGTGTGCCCACATAACTCTTTGAGCTATGGCCACCATGTTTCTTGGCTTTGGCCCCTCCCATACCTTGGGGAAAATTAAAAATAACTACTCAAAAATTTATATTAACCTTAAAAAGAATTTAAACTTCATTTCATACCAAAAATGGGATTATGGGTACCTCATGTATGATAGCTGATCTCGAATATATTAAAATAAAGTTGACTTTTTTAAACATTTTTTTAATTATAAAATTGTGGGGTACAGTTAAGTGTTAGGTATACAAATGTGCATTGTTCAGGCACCCTTGTTAATAAGGGGTGTCTCCCCGTCCCCAGACAGATATTGACTACCATTAGTCCCACCTCCCTTCGCCTCCCTACCCCACCATAGTTTCCCACCACTGTCAGTTCTTTTCTTATAGTATTATGATAGATGTTCAAGGTCCACTATATGAATGAGAACATGTGATACTCAGATCTTTGTTTCTGTGAGAGATCACTCAGTATTATAGACTGTAGTTCCATCCAGGTTGCTGTGAAATTCATGATTTTGTTCTTTTTTTTTTAAAGATTTATTTGTGGCCAGTCGTGATAGCTCACACCTATAATCTCAGCACTTTGGGAGGCCGAGGTGAGAGGATTGCCTGAGCCCACCTAGGCAAGACTAACCTAGGCAACTTGGTGAGACCTAGTTTCTACAATCAATCAAAAAAATTAGCTGGGCATTATGACGCATGCCTGTAATGACAGCTACTTGGAACACTGAGGGGGAAGAATTACCTCAGTCCAAGTCTGAAGCTGCAGTGGCCATGAGTGTGCCACTGCACTCTAGCCTGGTTAACAGAGTGAGACTCCAACTCAAAAACAAACAAACAAAAAAGTTGTATATGTTGCAGATTTTTTTTTCCTCAGGAAGGATCCTAGCATGACCTTAATTTCTAACATAGTAAAACAATGATTTGAACTGTAGATGTTTCCACAGTCTAATAAAAATGAAATTTATATCAAAGTCAGAGAAAAGTATAGAATAAACATTTTGCATAGAACATATGCCACTAAATTAGTGTTTATTAATAGCTATGGCAATCAGTTATAAACATATTATGAAGCATTTAAAAATATAATTATTATTTTAGTTTGCTAATAGCAAAATACTAGAGTGGGTGGTTTAAACAATCAAAATTTATTTCCTCATAATTTTGAACACTGGAAGTCCAAAATTAAGGTATTAGTGGATCTTGCTTCTTCTGAGGCATCAATTCTTGGCTTGTAGATAGACACCTTCTCACGGTGTTCACACACACACACTCACACACACATTTTTTTTTCCTGTGTGAGCACCCTGAGTGTTTTAATCTCTTTTTCTTGATCTGATCAGTTTGAATCAAGATCACTCTAATTTCTTATTTTTATTTAATTATCATTTTCAAGGCCCTATCTCCAAATAGAGTCACAGTTTGAAGTACGGGAATTTAGGGAACTTAGGGCTTTTGATAATATGAATTTTGGGAGGACACAGTTCTGCCCATAACAGTTACTTTAGCTGTTCAAATGGACTAAACCATCATATATAGACGATGGCAACAAGTATTCCTATACAACTATGACTTTTGAATTCCAGTTCCTCTGTTGTAAGAGCTAGGAAATCAAAGTTCTTATTAGTCTTAGAGAAATGTGCTCACTAATAATTCAATGTGTGTAAATCATGAAGAAACTTTTAATGCATCTCTTTAGAACTAAGCCATCAAGATGCTATTTATCTTTTTCTGACTTTTTTGCAACTTGTTTTGCTAGTCAAATACCAATTAAATAAATTCTAATTTTGGTTATAAGATATATTTAATTTTGGGCTTCATACTACTATACTGTAGAATAAAATTCCTTTGATTAAAATAATATTTTATTCTAAACACCATTACATCAGACTTGTACAAAAAAGACTTGTACATCAGACTTGTGCTAAACACCATTCCATCAGACTTGTACAAAGCATTAATGCTTTGCTAGTTTGTTTCTGAATATTATATTATAGAACATATGACATGTGTTTCATTTAAACTTGTGTATATGTCAATGTACTTTTCTCTCTAGAATGAGAAAAGACAGTTTAGCTGACAAATTTTAGATTTGGTTTTCATAAGACAGTATCAAGAGTGATGTGATTGAATGAAATATAATAAATAGAACAAATAATAGATACTAACTTATAATGCAAGTAAAGAATGCTTTGTCTGCAGAGAACTACTGAATCAAGTATATATTATAACATTTAATTTCAGAGACAAGCATATATAGTGCTTCAGAAAGAAATAAAGTACTGTCAAATATAACACCTATGAAGGTTAAGGTATAATCAGTTTCTTTAAAAAGTTCATTCATTCTTAAAATTTCTGAAGATTTTTCTTGTTGTTTTAGAGAATCTAGCAAAAAGGATCCTGCTATCTCACAAATTAAATCTAAAACATTGTGAATATTTATAATGAGATAGGTGAATAAAACATTAGTTTCTCAGATATAGTACCTCTGGCATACCCAAAATTGAAGGCCATCAAAGAATAATTGTTGAAGTTCATGCTCTTCTGCCTCTATCCAGTTAGTTGTTATCTTTTTAGTCCTTTAAAATATTTCTTTCATGTATGGTAGAAAAACAAACAACTCCCATTATAATAAGCATGATCACTAAAAAAATTTCTAGTAATAAGAGGTAATTTAATTTGAACAACACAAAGTATTACATATGCCTCATCTGATCTCAATGAGTTATTTACCCCTACTTTGACCATTTTTTACAAAAAATGCAAATTTAACTTTTTCCTGTTAAAACTAATAATTTTTAAAGCAATTACATTATGTAAATAATAGTATTCTATTCAAGATGAACTATTTATTTAAACTATTTTTGAATAGCTCAAATATCATTTTTACTTTCTATTTACAAAGAGATGACTCAGGATTCTCTATTTCAGTCTTGGAATGTGCTATTCTCTAATGAGTGCTGGCTCTTAGAGCACCAAGTATTTATGTGTGTGTGTGTGTGTGTGTGTGTGTCTGTGTGTGTGTATACTTATATTTATAAAACACTTTCTCACATTCAGACCTTTCTAACACCCACCTGCAATTACTCAATGATATAGCAGCAAGCATATTCACAAAAACTATATCAAAATGTAATTTTGAAAATCTACTCAATAAGGAAAATAATCTGGTCTCTATTTAAGTACAAAACTAGAAAAAATATGTAAAAACAATGTTTTAAGACAATGAACAAAGGTGCAGAAATATGAGCTCTAAGACATAAGGAAAAAACAGAAGCAGACCCTATCATTGCTCCAACTTTCTACTTGTAGATGACTTGTAATACAAGCACAAGGACAGGAAATCCAGCTAGAAATCGACAAACTTGATGAGGTAAAGAAATAGAGATGTAAATGTATGGAAAATGGGGCAAATCCAAGTTGCAAAGGTTTTATGCAGATAAAAACTTCATAACTTTTCAAAAGGATACCCTTAAATCTTTGCTGAGTTTTATGTTCTCAAGATTTAAATTGAAAAGTCACAAGGTGGTAAAAATAAAAATAACCAAATAGTTGTAAAGAGAATTTCCAGAAATTACCTGGAGCAGTAAACATTTAAGCTCTGACCAGACAGAGTAGAAAGTACTTGATGACCACCAGTGTGGTGGCTCATGCCTATAATTCCAGCACTTTGGGAGGCTTAGGTGAGAGGATTGCCTGAGTCCATGGGTTTGAGACCAGTCTGGGCAACTTGGCAAGAGTTCGTCTCTACAATAAGTCAAAAACTTAGTGGGGCATGGTGGCACACGCCTATAGTTCCAGCTACTTGGAAGGCCGAGGCAGAAGGATCGCCTGAGCCCAGCAGGTCCAGGCCGCAGTGTCTATGAGTGCGCTACTGCACTCCAGCCTAGGTGACAGAGAGAAACTCTGACTCAAAGAAAAAAAAGAAAGCACTTGATGATCATTTAAGGCATACAATGGAAGTCTTAGAAAATGATACATCATAGAAAAATTAAAAAAGAAAAAGAAATTTTAAAAAGAGAAAAATTAAAAATAGATTTTAAAAAGAAAGTGATGTATCTTAGTAGTAGGACTGAAATATCTCTAAAATGAAATATTAAAAAAACTCATTTTTTGAAAATTATTGGCCGGATTGGTGGCTCAGTCTGTAATCCCAGGACCTTGGGAGGCCGAGGTGAGTGGATTGACTGAGCCCGTGGGTTCAAGATCAGCTCAGGCAATTTGGCGAGACCTGTCTCTGAAATAAAGCAAAAATTAACCGGGTGTAGTAGTACTTGTGCCTGTAGTTCTGGCTACTTGCAAGGCTGAGGCGGAAGAATCGCTGGAACCCAGCAAGTCCACACTGGAGTGGCTGTGAGCGTGCTACTGCACTACAGTCTCGGCGGTGGAGTGAGATTCCAATTCAAAAAAAAAGAAAGAAAATTATTCACAAAATGAAGCAAGCTGCAGGGAAATCAAATTAATATAGAGATCACTTATCTTCTTGCCAAAAAAAGTCTGGTACTGTTAAAAGAGAAGAAATAAAGATAGGCATAGAACAATGTAATAGTCATAATGTTATAAATCCAATAATAAAAACAACAACAACCAGGCTCGGTGACTCAGCCTGTAATCCCGCGCCTTTGGGAGGCTGAGGTAAGTGGATTGCCTGAGTCAGTGGGTTCGAGACCGGCCAGGGCAGCGAGACCTCATCTCTACAATAAATCAAAAAATCAGCCGGGCGTGGTAGCGCATGCCTGTAATTCCGGCTACTTGGAAGGCTGAGGTGGAAGGATCGCTGGAACCCCAGCAGGTCGAGGCTGCGGTGGCCGGGAGCGGCCACTGCACTCCAGTCTGGGGCGACAGAGTGAGACTCCAACTCAAAAATAAAAAAATAATAAAGTTGGAATCTCACTCTGTCACCAAGGATGACATGCAGTGGCATGCTCATGGCCACCACAGCCTCGACCTGCTGGGCTCCGGCGATCCTTCTGCCTCAGCCTTCCAAGTAGCTGGAA
>NW_007259209.1:707690-711057 GCF_000164805.1 Carlito syrichta
TGGGGCGACAGAGTGAGACTCCAACTCAAAAAATAAAAAAATAATAATAAAATTAAAAAAAAAAAAAAAAACCACTGGGAATACAAAAAGCAAGACAATATAACCCATACATATACTGTGATACAAGAAGTTCCAGAAATTATAGAGATGATGGAACGAGAAGACAATAATTTAAAAACTAGTATTAAAACTATTTTCAAGTATTTAAAGAAAAAAACATGCACATATTAATAAGATGGCTGAAAGCGCTGAAGAAAGAACAAAAAAAACTTAGTATTCTATATTAGCGAAGATAACATTTAAAAATGAGAGTTAATTGAAATTTTTGAAGAAAATTTTTAAAAAGAATTTTAAAAAGTATATTGTAAGCAGAACACCACTATAAAACATATTATAAAAAATTATTCCGATGGAAAGAAAATGATAAAAGAGAAAATTGTATATCCGAAGGCAATGAAAATCTTTAGAAATTATAAATATGTGGATAAATATAGAATATATTTATGGTAGTAGTCTCCAGGATGTTTTTTCTTCTTTGTTTAAAGTCAGAGACTCATTCTGTTGCCCAGGTTGGAGTGAAGTGGCATGCTCAGGGCCCCAGCCTCAATCTGCTGGGCTCAGGTGATCCTTCCGCCTCAGTCTTCCAAGTAGCTGGCACTACAGGCGCATGCTACCACACCCCACACCCGGATAATTTTTTTGATTTATTGTAGAGATGAGGTCTTGCCAAGACTAGTCTCAAACCCCTGAGCTCAGGCAATCCTCTCGCCTCGGCCTCCCAAAATGCTAGGATTACAAGCTTGAATCACTATGACCGGCCCAGGATGTTTTTCAATCCTCTTGGTATTTTTGTTTCCATCCTCTTGGTATTTACGCCTTTGTGTTGCCTTTCCTCCTTTAGAGTGTGGACAAAATATATGAATTGCTTCTAATGAATATAGATGTTAACAGTAATGAAAAGTCACTCCTATGTCTAGGTTACATGTCTAGATCATGACTTATTTTATGCTAGTAGACAGTATTGCATTAGCACCTTGCTTGGTTTGGTGAGGTAGGGTGACATGATGGAGAGCCATGTAGTGAGAAACTGAAGGTGTCCTCTGGCCACTAGCAAACTAGAAACTGAGTCCCTCAGGCCAACCTTTGAGGAGCCGAATTCTCACAACAATAATATGGGCTTTGTTTATAGGAGAAAAGTTATAAAATTTTTATTTAGCATGTAACATGGAAACTTCAGAACGAAGACTCAACATCCTAATGAGTCACAGAAAGAATGGGACCTTGGATTCTGTGAAAATAAGTTATGGGGAGGAAAAAAAACACAGGTTACAGAATGTAGAAAAAAGAGGAACTCAATTAAGGGTCGACAAATGATTGGGTGAATGAATGGATGAGGGAAACAGAATGACTTGTAAATAATTCTCTTTGGAAATTGAATGAACCTGAGAGACATATGTATGCGTTAAGCATGAATGGTGACTAACATTAAAGTTATATCTATTTTCTTACTCTAATTTTTTATTTTGCTTACTAATTTAAACATATTTTATTTTCCTGTATTTTATTAATTTTTTTTTTTTTTTTTAGTTGAAGTCTCACTCTGTCACCCAGGCTGGAGTGCAGTGACACACTCACAGACACTCAGCCTCAACCTGCTGGGTTCAGGCAATCCTTCCACCTCAGCCTTCCAAGTACCTGGAACTACATATGCACACCACCATGCCCAGCTAATTTGTTGGTTCACTGTAGAGATGAGGTCTTAGCAAGTTGTCCAGACTGGTCTCGAACCCCTGGACTCTGGTAATCCTCTCACCTCAGATTGACTATTTAATACATAGAATAATAAAATTTTGGAAACTTGCATTAATCTCTGATATTACATTACATAATTACTTAACATTATACCATATTGTTCTTAGACTTTTTTTAAAGGAACAGTATATTACATAAATGAAACCCCTTTGATCTTTCCTTCATTTCTGTTCTTAATACTGTTTTTTGAATGTTTCTATGCTTTGTTGCTGTGGGGGCCGTGACCTTTGACCCCCTAAAGTTTTGCTGAAAAATCAATGGCACGAAGAAAGATTGATTAATAGGAGAAAAGGCACATACATTTTATTTCATGCGTATAAACAGTGGCTGAGGCAGAAGGATCGCCTGAGCCCAGCAGGCTGAGGCTGCGGCAACTGTGATTGTGCCACTGCACTCCAGTCTGGGTGACAGAGTAAGACTCCAACATTTATTTATTTATTTTTTCCTGTATATGTTACACATAATAGATAATATATTTTTCCTACAAGTTAGTCACATCTAAACAAAGTATTTTGGGATAGATCTATGTGAAAAAGAGTTGATCAATTAATTCACTGTAGCTGCCATGTAGAAGTATATGGTATAATCAATGCCTGACAGATCTAAATAAAACAAAACTTTAAGAAATGCACATTAAAACCACAATATCAACTTGCACCAGTCAGTATAGCTATTATAAGAAAGTTAAAGAATAGAAGCTGATGTGGCTGCAGAGAAAAGGGAACTCTCATTCACTGTTGATGAGATTGTAAATTAGTGCAACCTCAATAGAAAACTCTATAGCAGGCTAGTTGCAGCGGTTCATGCCTAAAATCCCAACACTTTGGGAGGCCGAGGTGAGAGGATTGCCTGAACCCATGGGTTGGAGACCAGTCTGGGCAACTTGGTGAGATCTCGATCTCTATAATACATTTAAAAAATTAGCCGGGCGTAGTTTCAGCTACTTGGAAGGCTGAGACCGAAGGATCGCCTGAGCCCAGCAAGTTGAGGTTGCAGTGGCCAGGTGCATGCCACTGCCCTCCAGCCTGGGTGACAGAGTGAGACTCCTACTCAAAAAAAAAAAAAAAAGAAAGAAAGAAAGAAAAGAAAAGAAAAAGAAAACTCTATAGCCAAGCACAGTGGTTCACTCCTGTAATCCCAGCACTTTGGGAGGCAGAGGTGAGCGTATTTCCTGGTCCAGGAGTTCAAGACCAGCTTGGGCAACTTGGCAAGACCTTGTCTCTACAATCAAAAATTCAGCTGAATGTGGTGGCACACGATTGTGGTTCCAACTACTTGAAAGGATTAAGCAACAAGATCACCTGAGCCCAGCAGGTCGAGGCTGCGGTAGCCATGAGCGTGCTACTTCATTACAGCCTGGGTGAATCTCCTACTCAAAAAAAAGAAAACACTGTAGAGATTTTTCACAGATCTAAAAATGGAATTACCTTTTGACTCAGCAATCCCACTACTAGAGATCTACCAAAGGAAAAGAAACTAATATAAAAATGATCCCCAGCCGGGCTCGGTAGCTCAGCCTATAATCCCGCGCCTTTGGGAGGCTGAGGTGAGTGGA
>NW_007259209.1:711241-726367 GCF_000164805.1 Carlito syrichta
CCAACTCAAAAAAAAAAAAAAAAAAAAATGATCCCTGTACTCATCTCTACATTGCAACACTACTGACAATAGCAAAATTATGGAACTAACCTAAGTGCCCACCAATGATTGCAGACCATGGTGTATATATACACCATGGAATACTACCAAGTCATAAAAAAGAATGAAAATATGTCTTTTGCAGAAACATGGGTGGAGCTGGAGATCATTATCCTAAGTGAACTAACTCAGAAACAGAAAACTGAATATCACATGCTTCACTTATATGTGGAAGCTAAGTGGTCACAAAGATGGCAATAATAGACACTGGGGATACTAAGTAGGGGAGGTAGGAAGGAGGGTTAAGGTTCAGAAATTATCCATTGGGCAAAAAGTTCACTAACTGGGGAATGGGCCACCTGAAATCCAGTCCCCACTACTATGCAATATGTCCATGTAATAAGCATGCAAGTGTACATTCTGAATCTAAAATTAAAAAGTGAGGAAATAAGGCAAACAAAACTATGTATTCATCATTGCAACTTTTATATTGCTTGGAGTTCATGACTCACAACTGCATATTCATTGTTTTTTAACACTCACAGGAGGCTGAGGTGAGAGGATTGCCTGAGATCACAGGTTCCAAACCAGCCTGGGCAACTTGGCAAGACCTCATCTCTACAATAAATCAAAAAGTTAGCCAGGCGTGGTGGCATGCAATTGTAGTTCCAGCTACTTGGAAGGCTGAGGCAGAAGGATTGCCGGAGCCCAGCAGGTCGAGGCTGTGGTGGCCATGAGCGTGCTACTGCACTCCAACATGGGCGACAGAGTGAGACTCCAACTCAAAAATAAATAAATAAATAAAAATAAAATGAGGCATCAACTGATATGACAGTCCCCTCTACATTTAAATGTTAATATTCTGTAAATGCTGAATTTGTAAAATACTCTGACAATCCAATGCTGTAATTATGACAGTTACTAAAAAAAATGATAAAGATCAATGTGGTTTTGAGTATTGTCTTTTTTACAAGTACTTTTTTTTTTTTGATTACTTATTTGCTATCTGTGTTTGCTGGTTTGTTTTCTTCAAGACAATTTTGCACACGTGTACTTCTAATATAGCAGACATGTTTTAGTGTTTGATTTTATTAGGCTTTTTTTGGCAGATTCTTTATTGAATTTTTTAACAAGAAGTCTAGGTCAAGGAATTTTTTTTTTTTTAATGTGGTGTCATATATATATTTTTGCTCCACATTAGATGGAATGTTAGGAAAACTTTTCTTGTACAACTCATGGCATAATTTTATCTAAAAAGTTTGAAATTATAAAGCTTACTACATCCTTTTAAATACTACTATGTTGCATCATTTGATTTGCAACTTTTAAAAATTATTTCATAATTAATTCTTATTTGTGTATTCTTCCATGACATAATTTATAAACCTGTCTAAGAATTTCCTCTTTTTCTCTTTCCTGAACACAATTTATGGATAAATATAAATATCATGTAATTGTTAAATTTATTTGATTCAATATATTTTATACTCAATATTTATTTTGGAGCAAATATACATTAAGACAACTAAAATTCTGCTGGGCGCAATGACTCAAGCCTGTAATCCCAGAACTTTGGGAGGCCAAGGCGAGAGGATTTCCTAAACTCAGGGGTTTTAGACCAGCCTGGGCAACTTGGTGAGCCCTTGTCTCTACAATAAATAAAAAAAATAAGGCCATTGCCTTGTTAGACTCTGGTGTGGCCATATGCTCTTTGAACTATGACTGTCACCATGCTTCCTGGTTTTGGCCCCCTCCCCAGCCTTGGGGAGGTGAATCTTCTCTCTCTCTCTCTCTCTCTCTCTCTCTAATTTACTTTTAAATAAACTATATTTTCTAATCGAAACAAAAAAACAAAAAAATCTGGGCACGGTAGCATGTGCCTGTAGTTCCAGCTACTTGGCAGTCGGAGGCAAAAGGATTGCCTGAGCCCAGCAGGTCAAGGCTGTGGTGGCCATGAGCATGTCACTGCACACAGTTTGGGTGACAAGAGAGACTCCCACTCAAGGAAAAAAAAAAAAAAAACAACGACTAAAATCCCAGTGAGAATTCATTTAAAAACTATCATTTCAAAAATATATTCATCATAGCTGGATGTAGTGGCTCATGCTTACAATTCCAGCATTTTAGGAGGCTGAGGTAGGAAGATTGTTTGAGCTTAGAAGTTCAAGACAAGCCGAGGTCACATATCAAGACCTCAGCTCTATCACAAATCAAAAACATTAGCCAGGCATGGCTGTGTGTGCTTATAGCCCCAGCGACTTGGAGGCTGAGGCAGAAGGATTTCCTGAGTCCAGGAGGTCAAGGCTGCAGATAGAGTGAGACTTTGACTCAAAAAGAAAAGAAAAACTCAACACTATTTTTTAAAAAAAATCTGTTTGAGTTGGAGTCTTACTCTATCACCCAGACTGGAGTGCAAAGGCATGCTCAAGGCCACTGCAGCCTCAACCTGCTGGCTCAGGCGATCCTTCCGCCTCAGTCTTCCAATTAGCTGGAACTACAGGCACATGCTAACATGCCAGTTAATTTTTTGATTTATTGTAGAGACAAGGTCTCGCCATGTTGCCCAGGTTGCTCTTGAACCCCTGGGCTCAGGCAATCCTCTTGTCTTAGTCCTCCAAAGTGCTGGTATTACAGGCTTGAGCCACCGCACCAGCCTTATTTAAAATTTTCATTGGACCCTTTCTAGATCTCTATAAAATATTTGTTCCTTTATAAGTCATATATGTATGCCAGCTAAATTCTTACTTATTTTTATTATTATTAAGGCCCATAAGATAGTAGAGATGATAATATTGAACAGATTAGAGTCAGAGAAATTCACTTCACAGGAGATTCTGCTACCACTATAAGCTATCATTCTTACTCCTCTTACTTTTATTATAATCATCTTTATATATTAAATTGTTGTTTTTTAAGGTGACATAAATTATAAATCAACAAAAGAGGCCTACCTTTAAAAAAATTATGGACATTTTACTTTAACCGGAATACTGGAACCCACTTTACTTAAAGGGGGAAACATGGGGGATGTACAAATTATATTTCTTTCATTTAACAGATGACAAGAACAGACTATATCTATTCTCTGGATAGAGCCAAAGACTTCCCTTAAGGAGACACGTGTCTCATGCTAATACTCATAGTTCTTAAAATTAGTTGTTAGGAGGCAGAAAAATTTTTCCCTCACTATCTGGGAATAAGTATTGTTAAAGAAAACTGGCATAAATGATAAGTAATTGAAGCAATTAACTAATTTTAGGCAAGTAAGAATATCACTGTAGGCACAGAGTGGAATACCTGTGGATATCTTAGCTGTGTGTGTGTGTGTGTGTGTGTGTGTGTGTGTGTGTCTGGGCTGGAGGTGTAGCAAGTTGGATGGAAAAGCTAATTAAGAGCTAAGTTCTCTGAAAGCAGCAACATTTAGCTTTAACACTTCCTTTCTTTCTTTAAAGTGAAAGTGTTGACCAAATTTGGGTAAATTAGTAAAATGAGATACGAGCAGCTTGGAAATGCCAGTTATAAAACACCAAAAAAGGGAACTACGGGAATTGGGTTCCAAGTGAGTGTATTCACAGTAAAAATAAACAGGATGAATTTATGGAATTTTAAGCATGTCCTATTGTCAGTGTGCTTGAAAGTTTTACTTTTGTTATTTGAAAATTATCAAATTGTTAATTATGGGGAATGTAATATTTAGCATAACTTATTCTCTCTCTATATGTATAATATTTATGTGTGCACACACAAATAACCATTTACATATATTTGCGCAGATATATTAATGGATATTTCTCTCTTTTTTTGTTCCTTTCTCCTCCTCTTCCTTCTCCTTTGCTCCCTCTCTTTCAATTGCTCTCTCTTACTCTTTTTCTCTATCTGTAGTATTTCTTTAATAAACATCTTACTGATTGCCAGTTCTCATTGCTTTTATAAAGAATAATCTTTAAGGTAGAGTCATCTGTATATCTAACTCTGTGAATCAGTCAATACTGAGAAAACATATTAGAGATCCTTTGCTTGCAAAGCATGACATCATTTATGAATCATCGATGTCTGATTTTATAAAAGTTATATTCCCAAAAGTTATCTTAGTCTTTTTATTTTTATTTTTTTATTTTATTACTGTTATTTCTTTTTGAGTTGGAGTCTCACTCTGTCGCCCAGACTGGAGTGCAGTGGCCACTCCCGGCCACGGCAGCCTGGACCTGCTGGGCTCCAGCTATCCTTCCGCCTCTGCCTTCCAAGTAGCTGGAGCTACAAGGCGCGCGCTACCACGCCCGGCTAATTTTTTGATTTATTGTAGAAATGAGGCTTCACCAAGTTGCCCAGGCGGGTCTCAAACCCGCGGACTCAGGCAATCCGCTCACATCAACCTCCCAAAGCGCGGGATTACAGGCTGAGCCACCGAGTCCGGCTATCTTAATCTTAAAAATATCATAATGCTCCAAAAATCTGATCTGATTCATATGGCCAACATATAGTATACACACAACAAACACACACTGAATGGCTAATTTAAGCAAGGAAGCTTCGGTGTCTCCCTCAAATTTATACATTTAAATCCAGTACACTGTTCAGGTAACAAATACGGCATAATTTCACTAGATAAAATGATACCAAAAGAATTCATGCCACTCAAATCTGAAACCATAATAATAACTACTACTTAGCAAATAAATTGAGCTACATAATTTATTAAATATGTAATACATATATGATACTAAGATTTGGGATATACAAGAATATAGTTTCATCTAATAATAAATTCAATTTAGTGGGAGTTAATGATGTGATATATTAACTAAAATTTGGTAATTATAACATATAGTGATCTTCACATTAAGAAACATGAGGGCCGAGTGTGGGGGCTCACACCTATAATCACAACACTTTGGGAGGCCGAGGTGAGAGGATTGCCTGAGCCCACAGGTTCAAGACCAGCCTGGATAACTTGGTGAGACCTCATCTCTACAATAAATCCAAAAATTAGCCGGGTGTGGTGGCATGTGCCTGAAGTTCCAGCTATTGGAAGGATGAGACTGAAGAATTGCCTGAGCCCAACAGGTTGAGGCTGCAGTGACCTTGAACATGCCACTGTACTCTACCTGGGCAACAAAGTGAGACTACAACTCAGGAAAAAAAAAAAAAAAGATATATGAGCCTGTATCATGCAGAATCAATGTTAAAATCCTCATGTTCATATGCAGAATTTTCAAAATAGCAGTATCCTAGTAATGCTGAGTATGGGCACATCATACCGGCCAGCAAACTTATTCCTATGTACATACACTACAAAAATTACAAATATGTACTACAGAATAGTCATAGCAACACTATTCATAATAACAAAGTGAAAAGATCCCCAAAGGTCTGTCAATAGTAGACTAAGTAAATACATTCATGTTATATTAAGAATATGGTCGGCTGGGTGCTGTAGCTCACACCTATAATCCTAGCGCTTTGGAAGACTAAGGTGAGAGGATTGCCTGAGCCCACAGGTTCAAGACCAGCCTGGGTAACATGATGAGACCTCATCCCCACAATAAATGAAAAAATTAGGTAGGCATGGTGGTTCATGCCTGTGGTTCCAGTTACTTGGAAGGTTGGGGCAGAAGGATTGCCTGAGCCCAGCTGGCCAAGACTGTGGTGGCCGGGAGCATGCCACTGCCTTTCAGCCTGGGTGACAGTGTGAGATTCCAACTCCAAAAAAAAAAAAAAAAAGGGTGGGTCTATAGACTGGGAGTGGTAGCTCAGCTGTAATCTCAGCACTTTGGGAGACTGAGCCAAAAGGACTGCCTGAGACTGTGGGTTAGAGCCCAGCCTGGGCAACTTGGTGAGACCTTGTCTCTACAATAAACCACAAAAACTAGCTGGGCATGGTGGCCTATATCTATAGTTCCAGCTACTTGGAAGACTGAGACAGAAGGATCACCTGAGCCCAGCAGGTTGAAACTGTGGTGGCTGGGAGCATGTCACTGCACTCCAGACTGGGCAATGACAGTGAGACTCCAACTAAATCTATATATATATTTATATATATTATTATATATTCTATATATAATAATAAGAATGAAAACATTTTGTTACATGAAATAAAGATAATGAGCCTAACTTACATAATATTTAGTGAAAGAAGTCAAACACAATAAAGTTTGCTTCTATTTATATATAAGAAAACATCAAATTATTCATGATTTCTGAAGAGAGGTTATCCTTGAGAGGACAGTGAATGGGAGGAGGTCTTTCCATGAGTGCTGGTGATGTTCTTTTTTTGATCTGAGTATTGGTTATACAAGAACAATGTTTCAAATAAACTTGTTTTTTAGAATAATTTTAGATTTATACAAAGTGTGCAAAGATAGCATTGAGAGTTTCTATACACACTTCACGCAGCTTCCCTTGATTTTAATATCCTAGTTTATTACAATCTGCCAAATTTGTTCAATTTGATTATGAGACACTGATGATCAGTAAATTTCTCAGAATTAAGAGTTGTAAGTTAGCCGGGTGAGGTAGGCACGCCTGTGGTTCCAGTTACTTGGAAGACTGAGGCAGAAGGATTTACAGGAGCCCAGCAGGTTGATGCTGCGGTGGCCATGAGCATGCCACTGTATTCCAATTTGGATAACAGAGTGAGACTACAAATCAAAAAATTTTTTTAAAAAATTGATGTCTTATTTAATGATATATTTGAACTTATTTTGAAAAATTATGTTGTAAAACATATCACTTGGAGTCAATTTTCCTTTTATTTTATCTTATTAACTGCTTTCTAATTTCCTTCTTTTACTTGGGAAAAAATAGCTATAGCTCCAATTAGTTCTTACTCATATACACACTTTTTATTTTATTAAATACATAAGAACTTAAATATTATAATTAATTAAGTATCATTATTATGGTTAATTTTATACATGATCTTTCTTTTTTCCTTTTTTTTTTTTTTTTTTGAGTTGGAGTCTCACTCTGTCGCCCTCAGCTTTGAGCTGCTGGGCTCAGGTGATCTTTCCATCTCAGCCTTCCCAGTAGCTGGAATTACAGGCATGTGTCACCACAACTGGCTAATTTGTTAATTTTTTGATTTGTTGTAGAGATGAGAGCTCAGGTAATCCTCTCAACTAGGCCCCCCAAAGCGCTGGAATTATAGACGTGAGCCACTGCACCTGCCTTATACTTTTTTTTTTTTTTTTGGGGGGGGGGGTTGGAGTCTCACTCTGCCACCCAGGCTGTGGTGCAGTGGCACGCTCACAGCCACCACGGTCTCGACTTGCTGGGTTCAGGTGATCCTTCCACCTCAGCCTTTCAAGTAGTTGGAATTACAGGTACGTGCCACCATGTCCAGCTAATTTTTTGAATTATTATAGAGATGAAGTCTCGCCAAGTTGCCCAGGCTGCTCAGGCAATTCTTTCACCTTGGTCTCCCAAAGCTCTGGGATTATAGGTGTGAGCCACCATGCCCAGCCATACTTAGTCTTATTTAAGCATCAACACAGGTTAAATTATTGCAACACATACACAAATGCCTACATAAACACACTAAGAACTAATATGGTCATTGCTTTGTTAAACTCTTATGTCTCCATGTGGATCTTTGAGCAATGACCATCATGTTTTTTAGCTTTGGCCCTCTCTCCTACCTTGGGGAGGTGAATCTCCTCTCTTTCTCTCCCTCTCCCTCTAATATACTTTCTAATTAAACTATATTTCCCAATCCAAAAAAAACAACAACAACAATATATTTTAACACATACATTTTATCACAAAAATTTTAAATGTAGGTATAGTACTACAAATTCACGAAGGAGAAATTATATATTGATATATTAATTTATTTTTATTACCAATCTTAAAGTATATCATTGTGTCTACATAAGTTTAATTTTGAATATGACAGAATTTCAGTAATCTGTCAGAACATGTGTTCTACAATTAAGTCCTCAATTGTTTTACAATATTAGCTGAAAATAAATTAATATATCTATTTGAGTAAAAATAAAATCAGATTTTTTTTTTGAGTTGGAGTCTCACTCTTATCACCCAGGATGGAGTGCAGTGGCACGTTCACAGCCACCACAGCCTCAACCTGCTGGGCTTAGGTGATCCTTCCTCCTCAGCCTTTCAAGTAGCTGGAACTACAGACACAGGCCACCATGCCTGGCTAGTTTCTGTGATTTATTGTAAAGACAACATCTCACCAAGTTGCCTAGGCTGGTCTCAAACCCCTGGGCTCAGGCAAACCTCTTGCCTTGGTCTCCCAAAGTGCTGGGATTATAGGCTGAGCCACAGTGCCTGGCCCAAATAAGTCAATTTTGACTGACTGATTTGACAATGGCAACCAATTTGACAATGGCAAATTAGATTTGTTTGGCAGAATTTTTTTTTAATTATAAGATTAATCAGCTAAATCTGTATTTTCATCTTGACTAAATTAAACACAGTTGTTGCTAAGGGAAAAGTTTTTATTAAAATAAATTCTGTTTACAAAGGTGTATTTAATTTAATAGCGTTTTATTTCTTAAACCTCTGGGTTTATAATAATGTAAAAAATCAAAGAAGCCTCAAATGAAAGATTAATTGGTGTAACTTATAGTCATTTGATAAGTCTTACTGAAATATTTTAGTACAAATTCTCAAAATTTTAAAAGTCAATAGCTCATAGTACTTTAAAATTACTTAGCAAGTTGATTATTTCTGCTTTTTTTTTTTTTGAGTTGAAATCTTACTCTGTCGCCCAGACTGGAATGCGGAGACATGCTCACAGTCACTGTAGCCTCAACCTGCTGGGCTCAAGTGATCCTTGCACCTCAGTCTTCCAAGTAGTTGGAATTACAGTCATGCACCACCACGCCTGGCTAATTTTTTGATTTATTGTAGAGATGAGATTTTCACCAAGTTGCCCAGGCTAGTCTCGAACCTGTAGGCTCAGGCAATCCTCTCAGCTTGACCTCCCAAAGTGCTGGGATTATAGGCATGAGACATCGTGCCTGACCTGCATTTTCACTTTTAACATAAACGAAGGCTATTCCAATCAAGTTGCTAGTAGAGCTTCAGAAATTGAATTTCACCATAAATCACAATACGAAGTAAAATAATTGAATAGTACTCGTGTAACAGAATTCTCTCCGTTCCAACCTCTTGTATATATATGAACCAAATTCCTCGGTATATCTATAAAAAGTAACTAAAAATGGAATATTACTTAAAGTTGTCTACTAACTTGTAATATTTTTCTAGGAAAGTACAAACTTTTTTTTTTTGAGTTGGAGTCTCACTCTATTGCCCAGGGTGGAATGCAGTGGCTCATTTATAGCCACTGCAGCCTAGACCTGCTGAGCCCAGGTGATTCTTCCACCTCAGTGTTCCAAGTAGCTGGAATTACAGGTATGCACCACCACACCCAGCTAATTTTTTGATTTACTGTAGAGATGCAGTCTCACTAAGTTGCCCAGGCTGGTCTTGAACCCATGAGCTCAGACAATCCTCTCACCTCGAACTTCCAAAGTGCTGGGATTATAGGCGTGAGCCACCGTGCCCAGCCTACAAACTATTTTTAAAAGTTAGTTCATTTTCATCTCAGTATAGGACATATCTTACATAATTAAATTATTTTTATTTCTAAAATATAAATAATTAAGTATATTTTTTATTATTTAAAAATGATAGTAACTATATATATATATATATAAAACAGTACAGACATATAATTAAAGGGAAGAAAATCCACTTTATCAATATAATTTGGGGATATAGTTTTGTTGTAAAAAAATACAATAAAATGATTAATAACCTTCACCTATAAAAATATTTGATTTTATGTCAATTGTAAGGAAGAAGTTGAATGAAGGTTTAACTTTAAAGGAAAGTACAAAGATATAAACTCTTTGAATTTACAAAACCACTCATTTATGCAATTTTAAATGCATAGTGATAGGTTTTTGATTGTTATGATATTCAGATTTGTTAGTTATATTTACAATTTTGATGCAATATCTTTTGAAATGTTAAAATTTTAATAGCTAGAAAAGTTTTAAAATAGGTTTTGAAACTTGTAATAAAAAATTTAATATATCAGCTTAATATGTAGATGAGAAAAACTGTATATATTCGTTGAGAATTATTTTTATTTGCGAATATACAAAATATTTAGAGGACAATTATTGTAATATAACTTTTCCAAGATATTATGTAGCCACTAAAATGTGTAGCGATTTGTTTAGAAGAAAAAAAAAAAGGTCTCCATAGAAAAACAATTTGAGCTGATTTGTGAAATACAAGTATGAGATATTCAGAAAGAAGTAACCACATATGTTTAAAGCTGAAAGAAGAATGTGTACAAAAATGCCGTGGTGTGAAATAAACTGGACACTTTTAGAAACAGAAAGTTCATATATCTATTCATAAGATCCATAATATGAAGCCATTGGAGATAGTGCAGAAAAGATAGAAGTAAGTTAACAAGGTCATTCATTGTATGACCTTCGCTTATTCTGAGACTAATAATTGACCACTGAAATGTTTTACAATGGTTAAGATTAAATGTGTGTAATAGAAAAATTGCTGTATTGATCATAGGTGAAAAAAATATGTAATTTAGTAAAGAAAGTTTTGAGATTTAGAATCTAGCAATGGATGTGGAAAATAATGAGAACGTGAACTAATAAAACTCGAGAAGGGATAGAAAAAATACAAAGTTAGACATAATATGGGCAAAATCTGTATAAAATTGATCTATAGGATTGTATACATAATGATACATAGGCATTTGGTTTTGAGTATTTAAGTATATGAACAGGAATTTAAAAGGCTGTACTTTGATGTTGGTATTTAATTCATTTTACTCATTGGAGCTTTAATACCCACGAGTAATACAAAAATAGATACCGAAAAATAATTTGAAGGCTCTGTAGTTTAACCAGAGTTGGAAGTTGTAATGATTGACTTTATTCATCAATTTGACTGCATCATGAGATGCCCAGATAGCTGGGAAAACATTATTTCTGGATGTGTCTGTGAGGATGTTGCTGAAACAGATTAGCATTTAAATTGGCAGACTGGGCAAAGCAGATACACTCTTACTAATCAGTGTGGCCAACATCCATTCCATTGTGAATCCAAATAGAACAAAAAAGCAGCATAAAGGACAAATTATTTTTTCTCCTTGAGCTAGGACATCAATCTTCCACTGACCTCAGACATCAAGACTCTTGGTTCTCCTGCATTTGGACTTTGGGACTAACACCAGCGCTGTCCCCACCAAATACACATCTCCTTGGACTGGTTCTCCACTGGTTCTCATGCCTTTGGATTCAGACTGAATTATACCACTGACTTTCTTGGTTCTTCTCTTGCGGCGGGCAAATCATAGGACTACTTGGCCCTGACCCCAAATAAATAAATAATTAGCCAGATACTTGTGTACTTTTTTCAGAACAAAGAGGGTGTCTTCTAACGGTGAAGGTGACTTCACCATGACTAGATTCACCCAGGTGAAAGCCTAGAGGTGTGGATTACCATGACAAAAAGTGGAGGGTGAACAGGCTAATTAGCTGTCAAAATAATGAGTCATACCTTATGAAAAGAAACATCTAGAAAAAAGCAGAACTAACAAATCTTATTTATGGGTCTGTTTTGTGAGGTATCACTCAGCTTTAATGAGCTTGTGACAAAAGGGGGAAAAAAAGTTGCAAAAAATATAAATGGGTGTGGAACAATAGGAACTCAATCATTCCTGGGGGGAATGCAAAATGGTAAACCACATTGAGAGTTTGGTGGAATCTTAGAAAATTAAAAATACTCTTAACCATACTTTAGCATTAACTTTCCTTAGTATTTATCCAAAGATGTTGAAAACTTCCGTCTACACTAACATGCACACGGATGTTTATAGCATATTTACTCATAATTGTCAAAACTCAGGAGCAACCAAGATATCCTTGAATGGATAAATAAACTGTGGTACATCCAGACATATGGAATATTATTCAGTGCTATAAAGAAATGAGCCATCAAGTCTTAAAAAGACACGGGGGAACTTAAATGCATATTACTAAGTTAAAAAACCCAACCTAAAAAGACTACATACTGTATGATTCCAACTATATAGCGTTCTGAAAAGGCAAACTATGGAGACAGTAAAAAACTCAGTGGATGTTGGGTGTTAACAAGCAGTGAGGACTAAACCTGACCTTTTTCTCTTATCCAGATTTCTAAAAGGGTTGGGCAGTCACTGCCTATTAATCACCAAACAGGGTTTTATCACCCTGTTTTCCAATCTGGCATAACATCACACAGCAAAAAAGAAAAAAATCAAAGTACCATATGACCCTGAAAAGCTATCTCTTGTGGATTACAGGACTTCCAAGGAGTCTTTTAAAACATTTCTCAGTCGGGATCTGTGGCTCAGCCTGTAATCCCAGCGCTTTGGGAGGCCGAGGTGAGTGGATTGCTTGAGCCCGCGGTTCGAGACCCGCCCGGGTCAATTGGCCAAACCTCATCTCTACAATAAATCGAAAATTAGCCAGGTGTGGTAGCACGCGCCTGTAGTTCCAGCTACTTGGAAGGCTGAGGCGGAAGGATCGCCGGAGCCCAGCAGGTCGAGGCTGCGTTGGCTGGGAATGTGCTCTGCACTCCAGTCTGGGTGACAGAGACTCCAACTCAAAACAAAACAAAACATTTATCTATCCTCTCTGAAGTCATCTGCATATCAATGAACCAAGAGTCTTTCCACTCTGGCTCAGCAAAACATCTTAACTTCATTTACATATCAAAAATATAGAGTCTCACCCTTTGTCTCAGCAAAACATTTTATCTCCTGATAAGAACTACTTATTACCAGTCAAGAAATCTTTAAATCCATCTAGTGGCGCAGCTCCGTGACTCAGCCTGTAATCCCAGCTCTTTGGGAGGCCAAGGTGAGTGGATTGCCTGAGCCTGCAGGTTCGAGACCAGCCGGGACAACTTGGCAACTCGTCTCTACAATAAATCAAAAATTAGTCAGGTGTGGTTGCGCATGCCTGCAGTTCCAGTTACTTGGAAGGCTGAGGCGAGGATCGCCAGAGTCCAGCGGATCAACACTGCGGTGGCCGTGAGTGTGCCACTGCAGTCCAGCATGGGCAGCAGAGTAAGACTCCAATTCAAAAAAAAAAAATCATCTGGGACCTGCAAGCCTCCACTTGGAAATGTCCCTCCTTCCTGGGACAAAGCAATGAAAATATCACATGTATTGATTTATGATTTCTTGTAACTTCTGCTTTGCTAAAGTATATATAATCAAGCCACTATTCATTCATGGTGGGCACATATTCTCAGGCTCTCCTGAGAATGGGTGTAACTGGGTTAGGTTCAAAAATAAACCATTTAAAATATTTTACAGAGTTTGGCATCTTTTCATCAACAGCTTGGTGCCCCAAAATATAGGACCTCACAGAAGACTTCATGAATGCCAGAAGAGTTGCTTAAACCCAGAACTAGGTACTTCTTACAGCCCCACTAACTCCATGCTTTTCCTCAGTGGTCCTGGTAAGTTTCTGCTGAGCCTCTGAACTCCCACTTTTAAGTTGATTGTCCCTGATTTATTCTGAGCTGGTTTTTAATTCCTAGGAAATAGTTTGAGATCCAAAGATTTGGTTCTGGTTTGCTTCTAAAAGGCCCTTTCCATTGTTTTTTAACTCTCTCCCAAAGAAAAAAAAAATTGATTTGTCTACACATTTGCACAAGGAAATGAACTGTCATTTTCACAGGTCAATGAGAGACTGACTTGCTCAGCTCTGAAGAGAAAGAATATTTGCTCCTCCAAGCTGAAATGCTCCCTGGGTGACTGGGGGTCTGGTGGGAGTGTCTAGGATGTTGACCCCCTATGATGTTCAGTGGTCTCACGGGGAATCCCTCAACAAAATTAAGAAAAAAAAGTCTCAGCCTGTAATCCCGCGCCTTTGGGAGGCTGAGGTGAGTGGATTGCCTGAGCCCGCGGGTTCAAGACCCGCCTGGGCAGCGAGACCTCATCTCTACAATAAATCAAAAAATCAACGGGCGTGGGAACACATGCCTGTCATTCCGGCTACTTGGAAGGCTGAGGCGGAAGGTTCGCTGGAGCCCAGCAGGTGGAGGCTGCGGTGGCCGGGAGCGGCCACTGCACTCCAGTTTGGGCGACAGAGTGAAACTCCAACTCAAAAAAAAAAAAGAAAAGAAAAAAAAGTTTCGGTCGGGCTCTGTGGCTCAGCCTGTAATCCCGTGCTTTGGGAGGCCGAGGTGAGCAGATTGCCTGAGCCCGCAGGTTCGAGACCCACCTGGGCAACTTGGCGAAACCTCATCTCTACAATAAATCAAAAAAATTAGCGGGGTGTGGTAGCGCGCGCCTGTAGTTCCAGCCACTTGGAAGGCTGAGGTGGAAGGATCGCCGGAGCCCAGCAGGTCGAGGCTGCGGTGGCCGGGAGCGGCCACTGCACTCCAGTCTGGGTGACAGAGTGAGACTCCAGCTTAAAAAAAAAAAAAAAAAAAAAAAGGACAGATCCCTCAGTATTTTGTATCCTCTTGGAGGTAAGAGACTTCTGAAGAGAAAACTGCCACATGTAAGAGGATGGAAATGACTCAGTGATAAAACATTGTGGAGTCCTGCCCACATGTAGCACACCTAATTCACAACTCAAAACCCTAGGCCACAGTTCAGTTCCTCCTTTCAGGAAAAAAAGAAAGAAAAAAGAATGGGAAATAAATCTTCTAAAAGAGAGGAAAGGGAAGGAAAATGGCACCCAGGGAGTTTTATGGCCTGCCAGGTTTTCTGAGATTCTAGATGGTCAGATATTAAGGCTTGTTTGTGGGCATGTTTTGAAACTGGTGAACAAGTTTCAGCAAGTAAAATTGGAGCTTTACTGGTTAACCTGCAAGTATAGAATAAAGTCTTCTGAGCTCTGTTTCTATTTCTCTCTTTTCTTTTGCCTGCTTTGAATCTGCTGTTTACTAAGCTACCGGTGCTGAGATAAAACTCACTGCTTCAATGTTACTTGGAGATTTTTGTCTTTACAACTCAGTCAGTTCTAACCTAGATGTAAACATTGAAATTGGGGGGGGGGGGGGGGGGAAAAAAAAAAA
>NW_007259209.1:726387-728801 GCF_000164805.1 Carlito syrichta
GGGGGGAAGGAAAATAAATACAAAGAGGTTAAAAAAGACTTTTAAGATCAAACAGCCATGGAAACTGCCTAACCCAAATTTTTGTTTATAGCCCTTATTATATTACCTGTTGGGGCAGACATAATTTAGCCATAAAAACAAATTCCATTTTAGTCAGAACTATAATTTGGATTTAGCTATCCTTTGTAAAACTGTGAGTTTGTCACTATATCATGGCTAAAATTTCCAAGGGAAAGCTATTGAATTTTTGTTTATACATGTGTATGTTTAAATGTGCTTATGTGTATGTACAAGTTATTTGTTGTGTCTAGCGTGCTACCAAATTAACTTATAAATAAATGAGTACTCAAAACTAAATAAATAGATTTCAATTATTTCCTAGTTCATGTGACCTTAATGATCTCTTGTAAATAAAAATGGTTTTAATTTATTGATAAAAAATTAAATGTCAGTCATGTTGGAAGATAATAGGGTAATAAAACTTTGGTTTCTTCAAAATTGTCATCATACATTTTTGTCTGGGTCTACTAAACAGATAAGTTTTACATTTGTCTCTTCTAGCTATTTTGAGGTGTCAGGGTTTGACATGAAGGTTACAAAACTATTAATAACCAAAAACAGAATGACTTTTGTGTTTATAATTGTTTTTGACAAGCGAGACTGATTTAAGATTGTTGATTCAATAAAAACAGCTGAATCTTCTGAGCTATTGGCAAAATGCCCATGTATTTAACTTTAAGGTTCATATTTAGGTAAACACCTGATATTCAGTCTACAAATGTGGTTCACAGAAAAAATAACTTTAAAAGATATCTAGCTTTGAAATCTGTTTTCATAAGTAATTGAGCAAATTGCAAAAAAATGAATAAGTAAATATAAATAAGATAATGCTTATAATGCTCATAGGTGAGGTTTTGTTTTTTTAGATTAGAAAATATAGTTTATCATCTGGACTTGGTAATTCGTGCCTATGATCCCAGTACTTTGGAAGGCTGAGGTGAAAGTATTGCCTGAGCCCATGGGTTTGAGACCAGACTAGACAACTTGATGAGACCTGAGACCAGCCTGGGCAACTTGGTGAGACCTCATCTCTACAATAAGTCAAAAAATTGGCCAGGCGTGGTGGCACACACCTGTAGTCCAGCTACTTGGAAGACTGAATTGGAAGGATTGTCTGAGCCCAGCAGGTCGAGGCTGAGGTGGCCATGAATGTGACACTGCACTCTAGCCTGGGCAACAGAGTGAGACTCTGACTCAAAAAAACAGAAAAAAAGAAAATAAAATATAACAATTTTGAAAGTAAATTAAAGAGAGAGAGAGAATTCACCTCCCCAAGGTAGGGAAGGGGGCCAAAGCTTAGGAAAACATAGCCTGGCCATAGCTCAAAGAGCACATAGTTTAGAAAGGCAAGGGCAAATTAGGTGAACTTTTCATGTGATTTGAAATCTTAAAATTATTTTGGAAACTCATTAAATGTCTAGGCTGCTTTCAATTAAGAAAGGGTTATGATATGGGAAAACATGTTTCTAAGACTGTTATGGTTCTTACCTGTAAAATTCTAATATCTGATACAGTTAAGTATTTCTTGCTTTCTAGGTTTTAACCAATTTTATTTATTTATTGATTGATTGTTGAGTTGGAGTCTCACTCTGTCATCCAGGCTGGAGGGCAGAAGCACACTCATGGCCAGTGCAGCCTCAACCTGCTCAGGTGATCCTTCCGCCTCAGTCTTCCAAATAACTGGAACTACAGGCATGCACTATCATGGTTGGTTATTTTTTCTTGATTTACTGTAGAGATGAGGTCTCACCAAGTTGCCCAGACTGGTGTCGAACCTGTGGACTCAGGCAATCCTCTCACCTTGGCTTCCCAAAGTGCTGGGATTATAGGCTTGAGCTGTGCCCAGCACTTTAATATATTTTATCTCCAGAATTATATTAACTAGAATTCTTATTCTTAGTAAACTTAAAATTGTGGTTAAGTCAGGCACAGTGGCTCATGCCTATAATCCCAGCACTTTGGGAGCCTGAGGTGAGAGGATTGCCTGAGTCCACAGGTTTGAGTCTAGCCTGGGCAAGTTGGTGAGACCTCATCTCTACAATAAATCAAAAAATTAGCTGGGCATGGTGGCGCATGACTGTAGTTCCAACTACTTGGAAGACTGAGGCAGAAAGGTCGCCTGAGTCCAGCAGGTCAAGGCTGCGGTGGCTGTAAACATGCCACCACACTCTAGCCTGGGCGACAGAGTGAGACTCCAACTCAAAAAAATCCCAGCACTTTGGGAACCTGAGGTGAGAGGATTGCCTGAGTCCACAGGTTTGAGACTAGCCTGGGCAAGTTGGTGAGACCTCATCTCTACAATAAATCAAAAAATTAGCTGGGCATGGTGGCGCATGACTGTAGTTCCAACTACT
>NW_007259209.1:728821-736203 GCF_000164805.1 Carlito syrichta
CTGAGGCAGAAAGGTCGCCTGAGTCCAGCAGGTCAAGGCTGCGGTGGCCGTAAACATGCCACCACACTCTAGCCTGGGCGACAGAGTGAGACTCCAACTCAAAAAAATATATATTTGTTAAAGTAAAATGTGTTTTTGATTTAAAAATTATAAAATAGGCTAGGCATGGTGGCTCACACCTATAATCCCAGCACTTTGGGAGGCTGAGGTGAGAGGATTGCCTGAGCTCACAGGTCCAAGACCAGCCTGGGCAACTTGGTGAGACCTCATTTCTAAAATAAATTTAAAAATTAGCTGGGCATGGTGGCATGCGCCTGTGGCTCCAGCTACTTGGAAGGCTGAGGTGGAAGGATTGCCTGAGCCCAGCAGCTCAGTCTGGGCAACAGAGTGAGACTCTGACTGAAAAAAAAAATTATAAAATATGTCTTATCTATTTTTTAAAAAATAATAATTTAGTCTAATTCATTCAGGAGTTATTTAAAAGTTAATTTAAGTTATGAATTTAGAAAAGTTATTTAGGAGAAAAGGTAGAAAGGAATTTGTAAGAAGGAGAGATATGAAAAAATTTATTCGTATAAAAATATGTTTTGGTAACAAGGGTTATAAAGAATGAATATATTTTATATGAGAAAATATTATATGGTGAACTTTTGTCCTAAAATAAAATGACTGGACATTTAAGAAAGAGGAAAGTGACCAGGTGCAATGGCTCACACCTGTAATCCCAGCACTTTGGAAGGCAGAGGTGAGAGGAGTGCCTGAGCTCAGGGGATCAAAGGCCAGCCTGGGCAATTTGCTGAGACCTCATCTCTAGAGTAAATCAGAAAATTAGTTGGGCATGGTGGCACGCACCTGTAGTTCCAGCTACTTGTAAAGCTGAGGCAGAAAGAGTGCTTGAGCTCAGCAGTTTAAGGCTGTGGTAGCTGTGAGCATGTCACTATACTCCAGTCTGGTAGACAGAGTAAGACTCTGACTCAAAAACAAAAACAAAACAAGCAAGGAAGGTATGGGCAAAACAAAGTTCAAACATGTTATAGATGGTCTGCAAGTTGTGATAAGATTCATGAATAAAAATTTATATAAGTAATTTTATATGTGATTAAGCTGTTTACAATTAAAAGAAAATTACTTATATGAGTCTTTCTAAATTTTGTTTTCCTGTTTTGGGATGGGGTTTTGTAGGAGGGTATTAATTTGGTCTTGGTAAGATTGTAAAAGGTTTTGATTTTTGGTACTATAGCCTGTTTTGTTGTTGTTGTTGAGAACTTTCAGACTTGGTTTTATTTTATTTTATGTATTTTATTTTACTTTTTGAGTTGAAGTCTCACTCTGTCACCTAGGCTGGAGGGCAGTGGCACGCTCCCGGCCACTGCAGCCTCAACCTGCTGAGCTCAGACAATCCTCCCGCCTCAGCCTTCCAAGTAGCTGGAACTACAGGTATGTGCCTCCATGCCCGACTAATTTTTTGATTTATTGTAGAGGTGAGGCCTTGCCAAGTTGCCCAGGCTAGTCTCGAACCCACAGACTCAGGCAATCCTGACACCTAGGTCTCCCAAAGTGCTGGGATTACAGGCGTGAACCACTGTGCTCGGCCCCAGACTTGGTTTTAGAAGTTCAACTTATATTTCATTCCTCTTTCACCCACCCGGAAAGGCTTGAAATAGTGGCTATCTCCTTCAACTTTTTGTTAGATCCTGTAATCTTTTGTTCTCCCTCAAGTTCTAACTGTAGTTGTGGCCTGAGACTGAAATCTTTTATCATGTAGGTCTAGAAAAGCAATATTTTATTGTTATGATTATTCTTTCTCTCTGTGTATTTACTTCCTTATTTTCCTACTCATGTGAATATATACATTTATATTCATTATGTATTATACATATTTATTGTATATTATATATACATTTATACTATTATACTCCCCTATAGGTATAATTTATTATATTTATTTCTATTTATTGAAAGTCATTTGATAAAAAATTGAAAAAAACAACAAGGAAAAAGAAGAAAAGGAAAATAAAGAATGAAAAAATATATATATATATTTTTTGAGTCGGAGTCTCACTCTGTCGCCCAGACTGGAGTGCAGTGGCCGCTCCCGGCCACCGCAGCCTCGACCTGCTGGGCTCCGGCGATCCTTCCGCCTCAGCCTTCCAAGTAGCTGGAATTACAGGCGCGCGCTACCACGCCCGGCTGATTTTTTGATTTATTGTAGCGATGAGGTCTTGCTGCCCAGGCGGGTCTCGAACCCACGGGCTCAGGCAATCCACTCACCTCAGCCTCCCAAAGGCGCGGGATTACAGGCTGAGCCACCGAGCCCGGCTGAAAAAATATTTAAAAAATAAATAAAATCATTTGATTCCAAAAGATTGAATCTTTTACAACACTGAAGATATAAAATGTGTCAGGTCTAATGGTTGATTTGAGGGGAGAAACTAGAAAAATGGGTACATGTGATTTATCTGATACCGAGGAGAAATTTTATTGGGCAACTGGACAAATTCTGAACTCTTTCAAGCAAAATCAGTAGTGGAAACCTAGTGGGTGAGAGTGTTCATCTTTGAAAAAGGAAAGCATGTAAAGTTTCATCTGGAGAAGACAAAACTACCACCATATTTCCCTGATTCTAATTTCTAGGAGGAATTTTTGGCACAGTTGTCAAAATGAGGGATGTGAATTGTAGTCAGTACAAATTTAAAAATAGAGAAGATACTCAAATTTTTCAATGGCCATTTTTTCCCCCACACAAATTGTCAATAAAAACTGAGTGAAGCTTTAACTCGGTGAAGGCATTTCTTTTCTTTTCTTTCTTTTTTTTTTGAGTTTTATTTTATGCATAATGAACATTTGTATACCTAACTCTGAATTGTACCCCACATCTTTAAAATAAAAACAATGCTTTATTATTATGCTAAAGAGTGGAGTGTAGCCATCTGCTCCTGAGAGATTATCATCTCATCTTTGATGAGTTTAGGGTGAGCTTGAGTATTTGTCTTCAACAGGGAACTTGATAAATGTTACAGCAATTATTATGTTAAACAGTGAACTGAAAAGTGAGCAGATTACCATCTCCCCACGATTGATGAGATGGGAGTAGGCTTGATTATTTGTCTTTGACAGGAAACTTGATAAACTTTTGCAGAAATTATTGTGTTAAACCATAAACTAAAAAGTGGGGTAACTGCCAATTCTACACCATTAATGAACTTAAGGGTGGACTTCTACTGTTAAATCTACATTCCAGCACACAGGGTTGTCAGGCCTGTTGTGCAAATAAGATAAAAAACAAAAAAATACGTTTGAATACTATAGGTTTTCATCAGATTTTAACATCCAGCTTAAGTTTTTCTTTTTCTTTTTGGTAAATGGCCTAAGAAACAGATTTTACATTCCATCTGAAAAATTCCTATGTTGTTTTATTAAGTTTTTTTATTGCTTAGGAAAACTGAGCTTTAAGATTAAAGTTTTTTATGTCAATATAACTTTTGATATTGCTTCTAAAATTTATTACTTTGGTTAAATAAATAAATAAATATTATTTTTACAGTAATTGGCAATTCTGATTTTATAAAATATTCTCAGCCTTTTACAACTTTAGTAAATGTTCTATTAACTAGTCCTTGTGCTGTTAAGTTTCAGGACTTTGGCTTCTGGGACTGGAAAAGGCAGTGATTCTTGGTAAGTCCCATCAGTCAGGGCCACATCTTGAGGCCCAGGAGAAGGTGGCAATCAGAAGGAACTGCCTTTATGAGATACAGGACTACAAATTAAATTTATGCAATCTCTCTAGGTCTGGGGACTGTCATGGAAGAAGTGGGTATATGAGATTTTAAGGGCTGATTGTAGAAAAATAAAATTAATTCAGAGTTGCCTATAAATTAAACATTAATATTAATGGCACACTAATGCAAGGCCAATGTCTGTGCCCCTGTGCCAGAATAACAGGCTTTCCTTGGGGCATTAATCTGTTCTCTGATAGAAAATTACAAGTTATAATAAGTTTATAAAGATCTTGCCTTATGGTCAAATTGATTAAAACTTATGTGATTTGTTTATAAGGTTTTCTTAAAATTTGCTTTAATATTAATGATACACAAAAAGATAAAATTTGGCTTTCTCTTTCAATCAAGGTTTTCTTGTACCTTCAGCAGATAACTTCTGCAGATAACAAAGGATTTTTGTATGCCTTTTAAGTAACACACACACACACACACATACACACACACACACACACACCTATCAGCAAGAGAAAAAAAGAGGAGAAATGTATATTCAGCTTGCCCTTACCTATATTTTTTTTAGTTCTCACTATTTAAGAAATGTCTCCTGTATCAAAGAAAGTTTTTACTTTATAAACCTTTGAATTACCATTTTGACTAAATGAATGATTATTTTCCAAAGACCTGTAATTTTGTGTTATGATATCATGCTTTTAACAACTTTGATATTTGGGCCAGGTGCCATGGCTCATGCCTATAATCCCAGCACTTTGGGAGGCCGAGGTGAGAGGAATGCCTGAGACCATGTGTTTGAGACCAGCCTGGGCAACTTGGCGAGACCTCACCTCTAGATTAAATAAAAAATGTATCCAGGTGTGGTGGCGCGTGCCTGTAGTTCCAGCTACTTAGAAAGCTGAGACGGAAGGATTGTCTGAGCTCAGCAGGTTGAGACTGCGGTGGCCAGGAGCATGCTGCTGCCCTCCAGCCTGGACCAGAGAGTGAGACTCCAACTCAACAACAACAAAAAAAGCTTTAATATCTGACAAACTCTACAATATCTCAATCTGATATTCTAAATTCAGGCCGGGCACGGTGGCTCATGTCTATAATCCCAGCACTTTGGGAGGCAGAGGCGAGAGGATTTCCTGAGCCCTCGGGTTAAAGACCAACCTGGGCAACTTGGTGAGAACTCTTCTCTACAATAAATCAAAAATAAGCAGGGTGTGGTGGTGCGTACCTGTAGTTCCAGCTACTTGGAAGGCTGAGGCAGAAGGATCACCTGTGTCCAGTGGGTTGAGGCTGTGGTGTCCATGAGTGTGCCACTGCATTCCAGCCTGGACAACAGACTGAGACTGACTCAAAAAAAAAAAAAAAGGATTCTAAATTTGGTTTTTCTGATCTTCTCAATTTTTTTTTTTATATTAGGTTTCCTGAAGCCCAAGAGAAGCATATTTGACATGTTTTAATATGTTAGAATCATACAGGAAGCATTGTCAAATATAGAATATTTAATTTAATAAGGTTCAATCATTTAACCTTTTAATTCTGTAATTACATGTGTTCCAAATCGTATAACCTTCCTGTAATTCTGATATGTTTCAGAACGTTATTAGAAAGAGTAATAATAATGTTATATGTCACAAAATAACCACATTTTCTTATTGTGCTTTTGACAATGACTGCCTTAAGACTTTTGTCATTCATAATTATTGCTTTACTTTAATCTCTTTTAAAAGACAATTTTAGGACCTTAATGGGTACATTTTTTTTTTTTGAGTCGGAGTCTCACTCTGTTGCCCAAACTGGAGTACAGTGGCACACTCACATCTACTACAGCCTGGAGTTGCTGGGCTCAGGTGATCCTTCTGCCTTAGCTTTCCAAGTAGCTGGAACTACAGGCATGTGCCACCATGCCCAGCTAATTTTTTTAATTTATTTTTTATTGTAGAGATGAGATCTAGCCATATTACTTAGGCTGGTCTTGAACCCATAGACTCAGACAATCCTCTCGCCTCTGCCTCCCAATATGTTGGGATTACAGGCATGAGCCACCGCATCCAGCTGGCCAGGGAAGTTTTAAAACAGAGTTTATTAGCATAAGAAAAGAAGGAAAAAGGAAGATTCGTGGCAGAAAATCCTGACAAGGGCAAGTTTTTCAAAAAGAAAAAGCATGCTCTGCTCTCAACGATAAACTAAACATAACTAGTTACTGATATACTAATGAGGGTAAAGCATAGGTAACAGTTACTCTGTTGGCCTCTGATAGAGGGAGGGGTGGTCTTATTATCATTTCTAGTTTTGATCAGTTAAGAGATGGGATTGAGCCTTTTACCTTCAATGGGGAACCTAAAGGATTTTTAGTGATTATAAACTGAAAGATTGGGCTGTTCTATTCTTACATCTGATGGGATTTTCTTTTGATTGTCTAAGGGGGTAGGGCAGACCACCAGCATGTCCTGCAATAAAATTAATTTTAAATGTCTGAACACTTTTGAAAACCTACCTATGAGAAATGTATCTATGTTTAATCTGTGTTAAGCTATGCTGCCTTACTTTGTGCTGATAAAATTAAAGAAAGTCGAGTTGGAATCACGTCTCACACCGAAAATGAGCACCTGACCACATTTCTGACCACACCTGGCCTTCCAAACTATCCCACTGACACCTGCCTGCAATCTAAGAAAACACTTCTGGTCTAGCCGGTCTTCGGAGCAACAACTAAGACTGACACTCTCCAAGAACACTGTACAGGTCAGTCCTCATAAACTCTGAAATAACTCTCATATTCACACTCATCGCTGTATTATCATTGTATGCCTCTTGTAAATGCTATATGCCACATATAGGAAAAGGAAAAGAAGAAAATCCCGGGCCCAGATTATGAAAACTTGTAAGACAGATCTGATCTCAGATTTTTTTTTTTTTTTTTTTTTTTCCCGGAGTAAACTCTAGGCTTGACTCTTTTTCACCTTTGAATAATTGGCTATAAAATCAGGTCAAACTATTTCCTTCCCCCATAACCCAACATCATTGACGTTGAAGCTATCAACAAATAGACAATTCTAGGAATGAACCTTTTTAGCTCCATGAGACCATGGCAGCTAACAGGAATAGACAACCCTAGGAATGAGCCCTCTTAGTAACGTGGGGCTTTTTGCTGTTTAATGGCCTCCACATGTATTCTGAGGAAAGATGTTTGGCCAAAAAAGGGGAACTAAAGACCAAATTTAACTTTTTTTCTAACTAAGAGGCTTGGGGAGTCACTGCCTGATAAGAACTCACTGAATTGGGTTTTATTACCCTATTGTTTTCTAGCATGTCTCTGGCATAACATCATATAATAACAAAGAACATCAAAGTAGCCTGTGACCCTGAAAAGCCATCTCTTGTGGCTTACTGGACTCTCCATGAGCCTTGTAAGCCATTTGTCTGTTCTCTCTGAAGTCTGCCACATTTTACCTTCATTGGCATGTCAAAAAACTAGTCTCACTCTTTGTCATAGTAAAACATTTTATCTTCTATAAGAACCACTAATTACCAGTCAAGAAATCTTTACATCCACCTATGATCTGCAAATCTTTTCTTGGAAATGTCCCTCCTTCTTGGGACAGATGAATGAAAATACCATGTGTGTTGTTTTACGGTTTCTTTTTTTTTTTTTTTTTT